>NW_015151521.1:16383-30519 GCF_000732505.1 Cyprinodon variegatus
TCATGTATGGGTATTTCTTGTCCAGACAGTCTTACATACAAAACATGAGATGCTCAAAAAAAATGCAACCGATTTTGATATTTACTTAATCATATTTAGTTACTTTAACACAATTGTTTTATGTCTTACCCTGCTAACATGGAGTAACTAAATATGATTAAGTAAATGCCAAACGCCGTAGCACAATTTTTTTCAGTAAGTAATGAGCTTGGATTAATTGGAATATTGTTTCTCATATTTATATACTTTTATTAGCTTTTTGAGTTTAATATTACGCCTGTAGGCTGGTGAAAACACAAACTTTCAGAAAAAATGAGAAACACCAGTTTTTATTTATTTATTTTTTTTTCCATTTGACATATTTCAAATTCCACCAGAAAGTCACATATTGGCTTTCTTTTTTTTTTTGGCTTGCAACTTTAAGATTATTTGCCATTCTCTAAATTTTTTTGTACTCGCTTCATTTCCCTATATCCAAACCTGAGTAGTGAAACCTTTTTAAGGTTTTCTGTTCAGGTTTTGATTGGCCATCTATTCTCTTGTCCCTTTGGATTACCGTAAGTTACTTTTGAGATGCTTTTATGCCATTAATCAAGAAGTTATTTCTGTAATTTTAAAGCTACTAGCTGCCTAAATCTATCAGTGATCTGGAAAATAAGAAGCATAAATCCATTTTATTCTGTAATAAGCGCAAATATATGTTTTGTCAGTTAAATATTCTCAAAATCAACAAATTAGCACCAAAAAATTAAAAAAGAAAAAAAAGGATAATTTTTCTGAGTAAATATTCAACTTTTTGTTTCAGTGACGTTTGATTTATTGTGCTTGCTTGTTTGTTTTCATCAGTGAGAAACTGTTTGACCTCCCTGAACCACAAAACCTACATGCAATTTGTTCCCCTGTTAGTCGGGTTGATGCAGGGGCCTCTCTGCGCACATCGCTGCGCTGCACAAGTGCGCACTTGTCGGGAATGCCTTCGGCCCTGCAGAAAGGGCGCAGCGCTGCCCCAGCATTTGTAATCCGGTTAGATGTTTGCCCTCAGTCTCATCACATGAATCCACTTCTTGTTTTGAAATTTTGGATGATCTTTCGGTGACAACCTGAGAACAGTATGGTTCTTTACAGACTTTGTTTTTAATTGAACAGTTTCCAATTTGTGAGTCAGATGGGGAGAATCGAGCTCTGATCTCTTTAGGATGTGCACTGAATTAAAAATAATAATACAATTATTATCAATAAAGAATAAAACAAAGACTAACCCAACAAAACAGTATCTTTAATTAAAAACAACACAAAAATAATTAGAAACATCCATAAATGAAAAATTGAATTGCACTCTTACTCTTATATTGCACATTGACTAAAGTAGTTGAGCTTACATGGTAGAAAAGAACAGAACACTTCCAACTCCTAAGATTAGGGAATGTTTCTATTAGTGACATGGTGCTTCCTGTTGTTTTGCCCTTTGTCATGGCTCCCTCTGGTGGAAAAGAACCCCCTTTACAAGCATTAAAACAGTTTGAGGTATGCTTAGCCATAATGTAATTGAAAAGAGAGGATAATAAACAAGATAAATCATCAGGGTAGTTTTTTGTTGATGGGAATTCTTAAGCAGCAGTTGAGCAATTTTTCCTGAAAGTTGATGTTTCAGAAGCAGGAAACAATGATCAGACTGGATTCAATGAACTAAATAAAGATGGCTGGGTGATAATATAAACTCCAGCTCTTGAGAGGTGTTCAAGGTGGGGTTCAAGCTGAGGTCTGTTTAGATAATCAGTAAATAGGGGTAGACAGAAGACTGGTCCACACAGAGATCAAAGAAGGAGGGTAGTCTGATGTCTCATGTTCTGCTTTATATCATCTGGATTGGGAGTGGCGGCCTGGGGTTAGGGCATAGAGCTTGGAATCCTTAGGTTATGTATTAAGTTTGAGCCCCACTCCCACAGACTGCCACTCTGGCTCTCTGAGCAAGACCCTTAACCCCCAATTGCGTCCCACGATGGCAGCCCATCGCTCCCAAAGGGGGCGGGTTACATGAAATTCTTCAATGTGAGATCAATAGTTCAATATTCATCACCCAGTTGGATGAAGAGAGCAAGTCGCTGCAGGTAGTGTGATTGTTAGGGCAAACCTTGGCTCCTGTCTTCACAATTTCAAGGCTCTACTGCTGACCTCTTGGTATCAGGGGGTCAATCAGAGTCCTTCCTGGGAACAAGTTAGTGTGGTTTCAACAGCACCAATGAAAATCTAATCAGAGCTCTACCCACATGGCATAATGTTCAACGTGGGGTTAGAAAGGAGCTGGTAAAGGGTTGAAATAAGTCAGCGGTTTAGACTTCCTCTTCCTCTCTTTTTCCTGAGAGGTTCATTCAAGGTCATATCCTCAGTTGTGGCAGTGCAGCATAAAGATGTTCTCCAGGGCATTGTGTAGCTCCTAAATCTCTGTGCCCATAAAGCACAAAGTCTGGTTGTATGAATCCTTGTCTGACTCCAGACATCAGCAGCTGTTTGACTGACAACAACGCCTCTTTGCTCGGTGTGTCATCTAAAATCAAAGGAAGTAGAAGTCAGGCTTTAGTAGCATCCACGTGGTTTAGAGATGAGTCAGCAGTTTGAAAGCCTATTTATTGATTCATTGTTGGTATGCTGGGGGTTTGCTCTAGTCCAAAGGATTGCTTACTGTTAAAATTGCCCATTAATGCGATGCCCAAGGAGTCATCGTTGTGGCCTTTGGTGTGCGCCCCTCTCACACCCCATCCTCGACCCTCAAACACACTACCATCTCCTCCAATAAGGAAACTGAAAGAAAGAACATTGAGACAGTCACATTTTCATACCAAAAACTTTCTTAAAATTTAAAACATGAAGAGCGAAAACATACTCACTTATACCCGATGTCATCAAAATGTCTGTCCTTCATATGAAGCATCTGGATGCTCAGAAGATGGTCCTTACTCTCTGCCAGGCCCTTGCAGTTCAGGAGGGCCGTGTGGTGTATCACAACTCTCTGCGCTGGACCTTTGAGACTCTCTGTTTGTTTCGGGGCGGCTGCTCCCCACTGTTCCCTTGAAACTATGTTAACTTTAAAGCAGATCAAGACATGATTAAAATTACAACATTCAAAGAAAATAATTAGGAGGAATTAGTATCTATTCCCTTACCTGTTTGCTCCATGAGGCTGTACACTGCAGCTTATAGGTGTGAAGACTGACCATGCAGCACCTCCTTTATCAGAGTTTGTTTATGAGGGTGTGGTTTTGGAAACTACACCTCGCCTCACAAGCTGTTTTTTTGTAGCATGCCAACAAGTTATTTTACAGCAAACACAGCCGGCAGAGCAATAGTCATACAGTTGCATAACCAGCCGGTTGGAATATACACGCCGGAAGAAGGAGGAAGTGTACATAAATATGGGCTGAATATTGTAAACACAGGCTGGACAGATTTGTTCACACAGATAAGACAGGATTTCTAAAGTTTATCGGAGTTTTGACAGGAAATCTGCCGGTTATGATGAAATACTGACATGTTTGTTTTCCCATAGAAAAAAAAAAACAGCGGGAAAGTTTTGTGGCTTGTTTATGATTTAGGAGTCGGAAAACATTTGTTATATAACAAAGATAAACACGGAGTTCATTGAGAGATATACCTTTATGGAATGTAAGGAGGGCTTTAAAAAAACAGGTTAAAAAACAAACATTCTTACACCAATTAAACCATTTCAAATTACATACAGTTGATTTAAGTGGGACTTTATATGATAGATGAACACAAAGTAAAAAAGAAAATGAGATTCCTTTATTCTGCTACCATTCAACAGTTTATAAGTGTCCATCTCTGTGTTATTTAATCTCAGCATAAGTTCAGCTGTTGTGTAAAGACCTCAGAGGTTTGTTAGAGCAAATAAATTAACAGCGTCTTAGAGATGGAAGGACAGAAAAAAAGGTCAGAAAGAAGCACTGAAGACGTTTAAAGTGAATTTACAAGGGCTGAAATTTTTCATATGAAATTATTTAAATCTCTATAGATTAAATAGCAAATTACAGCTATGAACTAATTGTGGTTTCTGACTTACAGGTGTTCAAACTGAGTCAAGTCTGTGTTTTTGCATTTTAACACAACCAGAGACTGTTGATCAAATGAAAGTAGCTCATAGTGATAATGTCCCATAATATAACCTTGTAAGACATTTTGCAAGGTCATATAATAGGCATCATAACCATAAGTTACTTTTATTTCATCAAAAGTCTCCCGTGGTGTGAGTCCTTTCCAATAGAAAAACCGGATAACTGCTCGACACTCAACAGGCTCCATTTCAGACTTTACTCAGTTCAAACACCTGTAAGTCAGAAACCACAAATAGTTTAGAGCTGTAATTTGCTACCGTACTTAATCTATAGAGATTTAGATAACCTCACATGCAAAATTTCAGCTTAATCAAACATCTGGAATCGGGTCAGGGGCATTACTTATTGAACGCCCCTCGTAGGCTACATATCAATATCCCACTATTGAACTTCCCACAGAGCAGGAAGACGTTGGCTGTTAATAAACAGAATGAGAGCGTTATTAGAGTCAAGAGCTCCTTCACAGTCATCTACTACATGGGTTATAGAAAATCTTAAAAAAACATTGGTAGTTGACTTACGTTAGGCCGTCGATGGTCTCTTTCATGCTCCAGTTTCTACCAGCAGCAGCGAACAGAGTTGAGAAAGTCAAAACAGTTTCTTATTGGCTACAATCTAAGTCACCGGAATTGAAATGAAGTTTCTGGCTTTGGTTTTTGGCACCAAATCTTGCCATACTTCCCTTTTTTCTATCTGGAGTTTTATTCACTGCATATGATGGTAAGCCTTAGCTGGCTTTTTTTCATTTATTTGTGATGAGTCATAAGCCATCTTTATGGGAAACAGCCCTTGGTGAGTGGTAACTCATAAACCATTGTAATGCCATCACCTGCTAATCTTCGTAAGGCAGAAAATCCAGAGTATTTTTGCTTGCAGCTTCAAAAAAATCTTTTTTTTTTGTTTTTGCAACTATAAAAAAATTCCTTATATCTATAGTTGATCATTATATATTCTTTCACTTTTTTAATAACCGATTACCAACCATTGTGTTGCATTTGAGAAACCTTATGTTTCCCTCTATAATATTCTATTCTTAGTAGATTTTTTTTAAAATTGCTAATAATGAGTAATATTAGTGTGTAATAATATTATTTCCGAGCTTTTAATCTTTCTGTGTGAAACGTGAACCACCGGCCACAGAATAGAAATATAATTTACAAGTGAAAAGGTCAAATGTTATTTGCATGAAATGCATGACTTCAGATTTTTTCTTACTGTAAATCCCAAAGAAAGCAGAAAGCAGGAAGTAAAATGCTGTAGCTTTAATGCTATAAATGACCATGTGTACTTCATCTGGTTATATGCTTAGTAAAACAAAGTGAAGGGAAACAAATGTAAACCTAGGAAAATACTTTCAAATAAAATGTAAGAATTTGCTAAAAGGAGGCAGCAATTTCATTATGTTTGCTTGTAGAGGAAACTGAAATAAGTACAGCTTCCTCCTTGGTGATTCAGAGATCAGGAAAATCCAGCCTTTTACAGTGTTATTTCTGGCTTTTTGAAACGGTGTGATCGTTGGTGCTGAATATTGTAATCCTGGTAAAAGATACTCATGACGGATTATTCTAAATCTCAGACTTAAAAATCAGTTACAACAGTGCAGCGTAGGGAGGTTTTAAAACAGGAAGATAAAATGATATCAGATGTAAATGTGCTCACTCAGGAAATTTGGCAGGATCTTGTATTTTTTTTTTACGTTTTTTTTTATTTCCCTTCCAGAAAGTGGATGCCCATTGTACTAATAATCAGATTGAAGTCACTGTTAGATTTTGACAAATTATCCCAGGGGTTTAAATAAATTTTGCATCAAACATTTAATAAAGCTGCTAAACTGTCTCTTTTTGCAATAGATTTATCATATAATATGCAAGTTTCATGTCCTTTTAACAGAAGAACTGTAATTTATCAGGGCTTTCTCTAACCTACAGGGGAAAAAAAAAAAAAAAAAGTTTTACTGATATGTCCGTCTGAGAGTCTGAGAGAACTGATGAAGTACCTTGACCTCATCCAGTTTTCTGACACTTGCAGGTTATAGACAAAACCTTTTCAGGATTGATGCAAGGCCTTTGGAGCAGGTTATCAATTTTTTAAGCTTTAGTTATTTCAAAACCTGAACAAATTTTTTTCTGTTCACCTATGTTGTGTGAAAACCCATTTATGTCCAGAAATAATCTCTAGAACTGAACATGAACCAGAAAAGTTGCAAACCTTGCTCCCTTGGAGAGTCCACTTATTTCCAGAAAAGGTTTTTGACAATTTGATACAAAAAGGAGTCAGCTGCATCATGTTAATGAAGTTTGCTGGATAAAAATGAGAAAACATGGAGGAAATGCTCTACAACGCTCATCTGCTTAAAACAAGAACTTTATGGTTAAATCTTAAAGCTATAGTGGAGGATGTTCTTTTTTCGGGTGGATCATCAAAATAAGTGGTCCTCTTAATTGTCAATCATTCTGCTGATATGTTTATGTAAGGCTGTCCTATGTGCTCATCCATTTTCACTTACCGGTGGTGAGTCTGACATAGAGGAAAAACTGCAAATCTTCTTGTGGAAAGTAAGCTTGTATGAGAGATGCAAACTGCAAATAATAAACAGAGCGTGCACAAGAAGAAATGGGCTCATGGAGGCTCTCGCACACGTTTATTAGCTGTTCCCTTTAGGGAGCGTGTACAGGGTTGTGCATGTGCATTTTTTAGGTGGAGAGCGCAGGTCTTTTCAAAAATTGGCGGAGATCCTCCGCTATATCTTTAAACAATAAAAGGTTTGCAAAGTCGAATCTAACTGGTTCTGGTAACAATACAATAAAGTAAGCTCGCATTAGGCTTCAAAGTCAGACCCAGGTCAAGAAAGCAATACATTTAAATAAGCTTTACCATTTATAAGACAGCTCCAATATTTAAGCAGGATTGTCAGGTTATGATGGCTTAAAAATGTTGAGCTTCAAGCGGAATTCATCCAGATGTCAGTTTGGTGTATGTATATCAATGAGGTTGATTGGATTAAAGAATATCTGAATGCATTTAAAGCTGTGCACCACAATCTTCTTTTGTTGTAGTATCAATAGCCCCCTTCAACAACCTTACCTCACAAAAAAAACAACAATATTAAGATGTTCTGCATATGAAAACTTCAGTCATTAAATGCAGGTTATCAGTGTGTTTTGTGGTTTGCAACAGGCAGCAGATGACTAATGTGTCCTCTGAGTGAAAGAGACATATTTATTTGATGACTTATCTATAAAACTCTGCTTAGCCAGACTCCCTCTTGCCTAAATTCTCTTCAACAAAGATTTAATACTGTCTTATTTTGTTTTGCTTCAACATTTTTCTTTTGCATGTTTCAAGTACTCAGAGAAATATAAACAAACATTCAGCAGTACACTGCAAAAAATGTTTTTTTTTTTCTTAAAATAAGCATATTTTTCTATTGAATTGAGCAGGTGATACACTTTGCCAAAGGAACAGGACAATTCATATTTAAAAAAAGAAAACAACTGCATTTTTCAAACATTTTTGCAGTGTAAGATCTCATTCCTTTCACAATATTTCCAACCAGTCATAAGAACAAGCTGACTTTCTTAATTGGTGCCAAAATTGTCTTCATATTTTTGACTTTTTAATTTTTTTTAACTGTGTAGCCTACTTATTATATGAGATCTTCTGCACAGACCCCATTTGAAATTAAGATATAGATCTCAAAGCCCAAGTTGTACCCAATACTCATGTCAGCAATTAGTGATTCTGTCACCAGAATCCAATTTCTTTCATCTAAGAGATCATAATAGGGAAATAAAAAAGCAGAAGTGTCTTAGGAGTTTTTTTTTTAATAAAAAGTTTTATTACATTCAAATCCCCAAAACAAATTCTTAAAATCTAACAAGAAACAAACTGAAACTGAGCATCACTAATCAAACTGTTCAGTGAATGGTTGTCAATTAGAAAACAATTATATTACAAAGCAGGTCTGCTACTGAAAAGAAAAACAACAACAAAAAAAGTTCCATCTCCCGGCTGAATCTTCGACTGTTCAGGACAGACTTCTCCATGATAAACAGCTGCTACTCTGTCCACCGGTGTCCACAGTGAGGAGCCGTGCAGACGTAATACAGACGCATAGCATCCTGGGAAGGAAAAAACCCCAAACTAATTTAGATTCAGTTTAGAATTATTCAAAAGTTCAAATAACTCCTAAAGCACTGGGTTGTGAGTTAAGATTAAAGAAAAAATTATAGCAGATTCTTATGCAAACTATATCCTTTAAAGATTAATTCTGTTTTTTTGTAAAACAAATAAGTTTCAGTAAAAATGATCTAGCAAATCAGCAATTTTCTGCTTCTGATAGCTGTTTGAAGGAGAGTAGCGTTGATGAATTCTAAGTACTGTTTATTTAGGCTATAATAGTGAAGCTGTCTTGCAACAGAAGGGCTTTACACTTTACTTCATCAGGTGTGGGAAAGAAAATCGCTGATGCTCCAGATAACACTGCTGCTGACCATAAAACATTTAAATACAACCAGACGATTTACAAAGGAACAAATACAGAAAGGTCATAAAGACATCATCCTACCTCAGCCTTCATACTGTGAGACTGGAAGAACACTGCCTCCTTGTGACCACATCTGAGAAGTGACCAGAAAAAAAATATCTAAATAAGTCAAAATACCAACAGAAATATATATATATATATGTGTGTGTGTGTGTGTGTATACAAACATACACCAAACATTTGAAGCATTGAAGCTTACAAACTTGAAAACATGGTACCCTGTCAACATTAAACGTAGCATTGAACAAAAAAAAAAACCTGACAGCTGCTGTTAAAAAAAACAACAACCAAAAACTGTTAACTGATGCAAATTTTGCTTTTGTAAAAGTTTGAGTCAGAAAATAAAGAGAAAAGCTCCAATTTACATTTCACGGATGTTTTGCTTGTCCGTAGAAAAATACAGAGATTAATAAATTAATTAAAATCTTAATTTCAGACAATAAAGCGAAATCGCCAATTGCAAACGTTTTTGTGTGTGTATGTAAATGTTTAGTGAAGTTTTTTTTTTAAACTTAGGATAATAATTAATAAACAATGGAGAAACAAAAGAGGAAAGACGCCACTGAAAAAGAAGACTTTGTTCAAAAGGAGCGAGAAGACAAAGCTTATTTAATTCCACCCCTTTGCTGAACAAAATCTAAAATTTACTCTAGATAAAAGTTACTATAACATAATGCTATAAACAATATCAATAACAATTAATAACAAAAGTGATAATAGGACTATTAATCATAATACAACTACTACTACTAATAACATTGTAATTGCACTAATACCAGTAGTCTTATAATTTATAACAATGCCAATGTAAAATAAAATTACCATAATTGATGAGAAATAGATAATCACTACCCCCCATTTCCATACAAATATCATATTCTTGTATGATGATTTAAACATATGTATATTGGGAGACTGTTTGTCCTCCAGGATGCTTCAGTTTTACTCCAAACAAAAAATCTTTCAAGTGAATTTAAATTTCACATCCATCTTAAATGATAAAGTCTACCCTATCTTATATATATAAATAAATAAGAGGTTATTAATAACTGTAACCAATTATCTATGACTCCCATTTATCATCTATTGTATTTTGATCATACCGCACATATTGATCCTTCCCACTCATTGTTTTTTTTTTTTGTGTTTCTAGAGGAAATGATTGTAAAAGAAAAACAAAAGCCTGGTACGAAACATACTGCTCCTAAATTCTGGCCTCAATGGAGCGCAGTACAATTGATGACACTACTGCTACTTTCACACACAGCAGGTCTCTTTTATTCTGAATTTTTTCTCCGCCAGTGCAGTGGCACCCAGGGCAATGACATAAAAGTTGCACAGAGTATAGCATTGTATGAAAACTATGGAATAAATATCTGATTTAATGTCACATATGTAAGTGGCTCAAATATTTGTTCTTTTTTTTTTAAGCTGAAAAGCTCTGAAATGGTCCACTTAGACTGATGAATTTGGGTTGAATTTTCCTGCTCTGTTAACATAGCATATGACTTTGCATGTAAATAAATGTAACTCTCAGTTATCTTGAAAATTAGTGTAATATTATTATTAAACTAACCTCCACATGTCCACAGAGAGATAAAGAGGAGGAGGGGAGCACTTACTTTGGACAGGGGTGATCCTCTGTTCTCGGTAACGTAGGATCTTGGGCTACATCAGCGATGATTTGAGTCAATTCACTGAAGAGAAATCACAGCACCATTTGGGAGAGGGCAATCAATCGTCTTACACAACAAATGAGAGATTTTTACATAAGCAAATAGAAGCTTAAGTGCCACAATATTGGAGAAATGTTGTTTAAAAAGAACACATCTGCCAGACTTCATCAAAGGACAAACTCAGTAAAATGCCCCCATCCCGTACGCAACTTTATTCTAAATTTTTATTTTGTATTTCACACATATTGAATTAAAACGTGTAAATTCAGTTTCATGCAGGAAATCTTATTATAGTGAAGAAAAGATCAGCAAAGTAATATAAATGACCTCTCTAAGTGAAAGCAGTGCATGAGCAAAGTCATAACATGTTTTTTTTTTTTTTTTTTAAAGAATAATTCACCAACCTAGAAAAATCTCAGGTTTGCCACAGGATCAAATCTCAGTACTTTAGAAAATCATCTAAAAAGTTTCTAATTGAATTCACTGGTTGACACATAAAAATCTAAAACTTAACATCACAACATAAAAGTCCACTGTTAGTTTAAGTGATCATAACTCAAGAGATGTATCCTTTTCCATATACGGTATCTTATTTGGCCTATTTGTATGGGAGCCAGTTTCCACCACATGAATGTAAAAAAATGCCAAATCAAAAGTGATATTTACGAGATACAAAGTCATAATTTTGACTTTCAAGCTATGAGATATTCGAATTTCAAACTCTGTATCTCCATTATGACTTTGTATATCATAATTATGACTTTGAAACTAAAAATTATGGTTTTCTATTTGACATTTTTTTATTTTAATGTGGCAGAAACGGGCTTCCATATATTTGACAAAGCAAAACAGAAGATGTATATTATGTCAGAACAAGTAAAACGCTCAAATAAAAGGAACCTAAAGTACTAAAAGTTAGAAGAGTAATCCTGCCACACATTTAAAACTAGAAAGCAGATAATATAACATCTTAGTACTTACTCAACTTCGTGTGTGATCTTATTGACATAGATGCAGCTGCTGTCAGCCTCCTGCTGATAGTCACAGTTTCTACACTGCAGGTTCAAAGAGAAAACAAAACATGATAAAATACGAAATTATACATTAGATCAATGAATATTTTAAAGTTTCATGGCATCAACATAATTTATTTTATACTAGACTATTCAATCTAATGTCATACTGCTGCTGTTTATTTTTCAGATCTGCTCTTCCTCTGCAAATAGTTGCACTATACATCCCTATTAATGCTATGTGCATTTGTTTTGTCTCAAATTAAATATAAAGTAAATCAATTAAATATAACTGAATTACATCCAGTATTCATTTATGACGCATTTATACATTTGTTTAAAACATGCACTTTACAATAAGGTTTTTTCTGTTTCTGGTTGTGAATAAATGGTTACATTAGGGGATATCTTAATTCCCCCGAACTTTTAAAAACGCTTAAAGTCATTTTCCTGACAATATTAAACACATGAAAACCCCACAGTCCCTTTAAAAGCCCAGGCTGGTTAAAAATATCCACGTTTTTAGGAAGATGTCATTGCAAACTGTATGCTAACAAATGAGCGGCTAGTTTCTGACCAAATACTCACCGCATACAGCAGGATGCGGTTCTCTTTGTCTTCCTTTGGATACAACATGTTGTTACTGGGAGAAGAATGAACAAAGTTACTTTGATTTTAATCTGTTCAATACGGGACATCCTTCTGTAGGCAACAAGCTGGTAGCACTTCTGCTAACATGCTAATTCCACTTTCCTTCGTTTATTTTTGGCCGCAACTCACCATTCCTGACAAAATCGTATCCCAACAAATCCCGGCTCGTGTGTTCCAACGTCTATATCCATCTGAAAAAGTTTTGTATAAAGAAAAACAAAAAACAAAAATAGCGATAAAAGGCGCAACGTTTTTTGTTGACAGTGGCAGGGTCTTTTTTTCTTCTTCGTAAGCCGGTGGCAACTTTTAGCTGCAATAGCGCCACCTTCTGGTCAGCAGCTGTCATAACAACATCATATTCTATCCAATGAGCGTACTATTTTCAAGAATTTTAAATAAATAAATAATAATAAATAAAAGAAATACAAAAAAATATTACAAGACTAATTATACTACTACGAGGAGTCATTTTTTATATTTTTAATATTTCTGTCAGATATAAAGGTTTTAATCCACTTATACATTCTACCATTTATTCTTATTTTGTTTTATTTTAATCAATAATCCCTCTATCCATATCTAAGAGATAGTTATTATGCTTTTCTATTAACTAGAAACCATGTAATTTTAAGTTCTAAACATAAAGCTAGATCTTTAGTTCTACCTGTTCTAAATCCAAACTGATAACTTTTATTCTATTCCTTAAACTATAAAATATTACCTTAACAAGATGTGAGAACAAATGATCTATAACTTAAAAAGGGATATTGTTCAGGTTGGAAAGTCGAAACCATAATTGGTACTTTCCATTTTTTCCTTGGTTGTCCTTCATCCCATATCTTGCTTTAACAATATTTTCTCACTTTTATCACTAAGACTGTTCAACATGCAATAACAGATTTGATGTTTACCTGGAGCTGTTTGTTTTCAGTTTTGCTTAAAGCCTTATTCAATCCTATAAAAAAAAAATCAGAATGATTTCCATCTCATTGTTTTCCTCCTGCTGAAGTATTTGGAGTCACCGCCTAACAGGTTGTTGCTTCCTAGGAGGATAGAAATGACGCATTGAAATTGAATAACTTAACATTAGTGATTGTTTTGTAAAATTCCTCAAAAGTATGACATTTATGTTGTGAAATAAAAAAATATATGTTTGTAATAAACAATAGGGACCATTTCTAAACGCAAGTATTTTAGTCTTTGAGAGTTTTATTTTATATTTTTTGGCCCTATTTCAGACAGAAAACTGTCGAACAACACACAGGCAAGAATCAAGATGCCAAAAACAAGCAAAATGAAACAAACTAAGACAGCATTCTCATATTTTCTATTTAGATTTATACACATAAATTTATACACATAAAGATACATAAATAGGCAACCAAGCATTTCAACTCATTAGGATTGGGTCAGTTTTTAAGTTGATTATGTTTTTATTACTAAGTTCATATAAAAGACTGATATTTATTAATTTATCTTAGTGTATTTAAAAAAATGTTTTGCAACAATTAAGGTTTGTAAATATTCTTGCATAAAGGGAAAGGGTTCAGAAACCCAGAGCGTGGACAGGGAGATAATGTGGTCTTCATGCTAAGAATTCCCAGCAGATTTTTCTAACCCAGATTTCCCAATGCATTCCCACAGGGAGTGTATTCACTTTTGTGAGACACTCTATGGATTAATGACTCACAGGTTGCCTTTAATCTGTACAGCTAACAGAAAAAAAAAAAAAACTTTTAAAAGTAAGATATTACATCAGACCAAATACACTACATAAAAAAAATATAGGGTCCGAAAGCGTGACCAGGTGGTCACGCACAGGAGCAGACAGGATCAGGTGCAGATGAGCAGGCTCAGTGGAAAGGGTAGCCGAGACAGGACGTGGAACCAGAACTTGATGCAGGACTTTAAACTGGTCTCCTCCCTGGAGCCAGGCTTACTGAGATAAAAACTGAACTTCCCCACATATAGAGCCAAAACCCAGAGGACTCCGCGGGGGAGGAACAGTGGACGATCAGGAGACAAGACAAACACAAAAACCTCTTTCCACTGGCCGCCAGGATCCAGGACATGAACCATGAAATAAAACTGAACAGACAGACTGACAGAAAACAAATAATGAT
>NW_015151521.1:30529-36299 GCF_000732505.1 Cyprinodon variegatus
ATGATCTAGCCCTGAATGCTCAGGGTGAACTGAATATAACCAAGAAGAAACAGGTGACAGGAATAAATTATAATTGAGGCAGGGAGGGAAAACGACAGGTGAAAGGAATTACTAATTAAGGGAGAGCAAACAGGCCAGATCATGACAATTAGATTTAAGAAGTTATGGATTTTTATGTTCCCAATATCCCACTTTATCTAATAATCAGATTTTTTTTTTTATTTTTTTGCATTTTGTACAGTAGCTGTAAATTTGTTTTGTATGTATTGCCCCAAACTTTCAAACAAAAAGTCTGAAATGGTAAAATAAGAATAATACATAAGATAAGCAGAGATTTATTGTCCAGTCCAAATCCTTACTTTCCTCAAAACAGCAATGCTTTTGGCTATTCTTGATTTTACTTGGCAGATATGAATTTTCCAGCTAGATTTATCATCACAGACATTTTATCTTGTGGACTTGTGATTGAATTGTTTTGTAATTTATTACAATTTCCAAACATCATGAATTTAGTTTTTTAATAATCAATTTTTCCATTTCTGTTGTAACCACTTTGCGATTTGCAGGATGTTTTTTTTCCAGTACAAAAGATGCTAGTACCATGCACAAAAATATATTATATTTTAGCTGGTGTATTGTATGTTTTGGTGCAAGATACTACATGCAGGCCACCTTTCCCCATTTTTCACTGGTCAACTTGTTGGACTGGAAGCGGACTATCCATTGAGCCTCATTGCGGTTTGTGTTGCTCTGCCGGTATAGGAACGGTTGCTGCCTGTTTTATATATATACATATCCCCTCCCCGTGCCTGAGCCCTTGATCCTCTGAGCTAATTCCATGAATCGTCCAAATCTAAATCCACAGATGGAGGGATGCATGGTTGGTAACGCAGTGAGAGAGCCATGATGATGATGGACAGATGGACAGAAAACACTAAAAAGACTCATAATAAATTGTGAAAAGCATCCGTCTTGTTGCTCCCATCAAGCCTATCTGCTGTGAGGCCTATTGCCTGCTTTGCAGATGTACAAGTGACCCAATGTGCCAACTCGTCAGACAGGAAGGCCAAGCTAGACTGACGTCACCCATCAGCCTCTGTAATCGAAAGAGACGTTAATCCTTCTCTGCTCCAAAGCCTTGCACAGTTGGTGGGGAGGAAAAGGGAAACATCCAGAGACAAAGAGAGAGACGAAAGGAAGGAAAGTTGAAGAAGGGAGAGAAGGGAGCACATGTGGGCAGATGGGAGGACATATCAACCTGGACCAAAGTAGCAAAGGGGTACATTTGCTGACATAGAGAGATTAGAAAATCACCCACACAGGGATCTGCTGCTGGGCTCCTTGTTTTCCTAAAGCTTTGGAAGCCAAACTTTTTCCAGGCTTCGCCCTGGAGGCCACAAGCTCCTGTGAGAGGACAGCAGAGGGGGAATGCTGTGGGAGCTGCTCACCCCCTCTTGCACCCCCTCTGGTGTCACCTTTGCTCAACGTGGAGGAGCCAAGCTTCACGACAGTGGAAGTGTGCCAAGATGGAGATACCATGCATCTGACCACTAAGGAAAGGTAGGGAGCGGCTACTGTCCCTTTAAAATTCCAAAGTGGCAACATTAGGTAACAAATAAAAACAAAATTCAGAGCTTTAGCAAGAATAAAATTTCTATCCTTGGGGAAAGATGAAGGTTAACAGATAGATTGTGTTGAAATGGAGAATGTAGGAGTTTAACCATATAAACATCACAGAACTCCTTTACTGTCTATCTCTGTCCATCCATCGGTCCGGTCCAGTCCGTCCGTCCTTCAGTCAGTCATTCAGTCAGTCATTCTGTCCGTCAGTCTGTCCATCCATGTTACGGATTTAAAACCACCATTTAACGGTAAAAAGGTTGTTTTTTTTTACCGTTCATCGTTAATAAATAATAGATTTTTTAAGAGTGAACATCAAGCAGGAAACATTTTTCATCAAGCAAACATGATTATTACCTTTCTGCTACCTTGAGAGGATGTGTGTTGTGAAATAAACTAAATGAGACGATTCAAAGTTTAAAAACTGTCAAGGATTTAAAAAGCTATGAGATTTTTCATATTATTTATAGAAAGATTCAACAGCATGGATGTTTTTTTTTTTTTTTTTTTACAGCTGAATGGTTTCTGAAATTCACTTTGTGTAATTGAGAAGGCAAAACAAGCATCCGGTGTTTAGAAAGACCTGAGATAAAATCTGGTTTAAAAACATTGAGTCGTTTGGCAGTTAAAATGCCAATTTAATCTAAACAGGGAATTAACCTTAAGCGCTATTTTTTACTTTAATTTGCCCTCTTTTAGAAAAAAAAAAAGCCAAGGTGCAGATGAAGTGCAAAATAAATAAAAATAACAGTGGCAGGACAAACTTTTGAAACCTGGAGAAAAAAGCAATGGTTTACAAACAAAAATAACAGAAAAAAAGCAAATAAAGTTTAGAAGAGTGAATAAACTATTGTAATTGTGGATGAAATAATATTTCTGCTTTCTGAAAAGGAACCTTATTAACTAAGCTGACACACAAACTGAGCAAATGTAATAGAGCTCATAGTGACAATTGTTTTATTGATTTAATTTTTACGCATATTAACAACTTAAATCTCTTGGCACTAAAACCACATTTACTCAATAGCCCTTACAAATGTGCACACACCCATGCACTTATATGTTATATATGTTATATGTTGGTCAGTGTTAAACATAGCTACCAATATCTTGTGTGAACAACTTAACTTAACAGGCTAATATTAGCTTTAATAAACCAACCCATTTTCTGGTGTAGACCCTAAGTCAAAGTAATCATTACCACAGTCCGTTAAATTAGCATTATTGTATTGGTTCCCTATTCCTTTTTTGATGCTGCGGTTAAAAAAGAAATGGTAAATTTGGACGCTGTTTAGTTTTTAACACATTTGGGTAAAATCAAAATGTCTCAATTAAGTAAATATGAACATAAACATGTAAACATGGGATCCCTATTTTGTGCATATAATAACAGGTTAATATCGGGTTTGTTTGATCCCTTTCCAGGCTTAACTTTAATCTTCCATAAATAGAAATCAATCCACAGGAAGCAGAGAGATGAACTGAGGCAATGTTCCCTCAGCGTTTCTGAAAGCATGATTGCCACTGTTGCATAACGAGAGTTTTGTCAAGAAACATGAGTTCCTCATTAGGTTGTGCTCTTCTCTGCATCTCTATATTATGGAGGAGATTAGGAAATAACAGTGGAAAGACAGACAATGGGGTGATATAAGGTTTTGCCATCTTTCATAGTAATTTGCTTCGGATCACCAAACTCCTTTTAGTGACAGAATAATTATAACTTAACTAAATATAGAATGCATTATTATGTAAATGATCTAAAAGCAGGAACTAGTTGTGCCATTCTTAGTGACAAAACTGTCATCATGCATTTGCAATAACAAGCACAACGTCTGAATGGTTTGAAGTCAAATAGCAGCATCTCAATAGAATTTAGTCCAGACTTTGATTAGGCCACTAAATAATCTGCATTACTTTTGGCTCTACAGAGGTGGACTGTAGTGGATCTGTGTCCTGGTGCTGTTTAAAGTCATGAGCTGATAGATGGATATTTCCAGGATTTTATGCTGGAGAGAAATATCCCTATTTCTATTAATCACAGGAATATATCCAGTCTGTGAGATAGAAAAGGAAAATATGTTTTCTTTTCCAAAATGCTGAGTAGTTTAAACCAGATGTAAAGAGATGACATCTTCCAAAACGTTCTACTTTTGTGCCATTAATCCACAGACATATTTTGCAACATATTTTTGTATTCTTTTTGGCGAGTAGGTAGATTTCGCCCATATATGTCTCTCTGTTGTTTTGGTTTTTTTTTTATCAACTGGATTTGTTGAGGGCTGCTCAGGTGGGCAGTAGGTAGCATTGCTGCCTTACAGCAAGAAGGTTCCGGGTTTGATTCACGGGTTTGCATGTTCTACCTGAGCATGCGTGGGTTCTCTCCAGGTACTCCGGCTTCCTCCTACAGTCCAAAAACATGACTGTTAGGTTAATTGAGTTCTCTAAATTCTCCTTAGGTGTTGTGTGAATGGTTGTCAGTCTCTGTGTTGCAGTAGATAGCTGGAGACAGGCACCAGTACCCCTCGCAACCCCACCTTTTATAAAGTGTGATGGAAAATGGATGGATGGATTTGTTGATTTGCTTTTGTATACTTTTTTTTTTTTTTTGTTTTTTAGACCAGCCATTCTTGGAAGGATATATTGAAGTATTTTGAAATATTTGGATGTTTGTACTCACCATGGTTCATGTGAGCCTGTACGTGAGTTTGTTTCTTCAGATTTCTTCAGGTTGATGTTGTTGCCACTTATGTATATATAATATATAATATAGCCTGTTGTTGTAGTTTGAAAATTTTAACTAGAGATATGGTCGTAATCATTCCTGGGTTTTTCTTGTGATTAATTATTTATGATTTAAAAAGAGGGCAACTGCAACCACTTTAAAAAAGAATTAAGTTATCTTTGTCTAATATGGGTTGATCTGAAACATTTAGTGTGGCAAAAGACAAAATCAGAAGAAATCTCTAAGGGCATAATTTTCCAACAACACTATTTTCAAATAGAATAGATTTGGTGATAAAAGATGAGATTGTGGTAGGAAAACAGTTACATGTAGGCATGTATTTCCAACCATTTAGCTCATCATAAATGTAAAAGCCACAGATGTGGTATCAGTTATTTATTTTTTACGCTGTACAGCTGAAGGATAAAGTTTATGACCTAAGTTATGGTGCAGATTTTACATTCGTTCATCCTTCTTATCGATTCTCTGTTTTGCCAAAAGGAATCTACAAAACTGCACTTTTTGTTGACTGTCCTAAACGATCTACTTGTTGGATGGATTAATTCAAATGCAGGACCATCCATCAAAGAGAAGGAACTAAATGAGAGTGACTGTTGACCGGACTGAATCAATGTTAAAACAATAATGCATGCGAAGGATTACACAGAGGTTAAGCTCCTTCATCATAATAGCTGCTGAAAGTTTCCATCCCAGGTGGCACACAAACAGCTTAGCATGGGACACTTGTCAACGGCGCAGTATCAGAAATTGAATTGCAAAGCTGCACACTTTCACAAGTGGGTCAAACATGATAGCATCCTCTCAAAGCTGATCCTGTTTGACTGAGAACAGGATGCCCTCGTTTTGCCCATTGTCCAAACTGGATTAGCGTTTGTGTATTACATATAGTGAACAATGACTGTCTGTTGTAAAGAGTCATAATGCCTTAAATCTCATGCAATAAAAAAAAAACAAAAAAAAAAAAACAAACAACTACAACAAACCCCCCCAGGTATATGTTTGGCTACTTTTTTTTAGACTAGCTAGATTAGAGTAACTGCACTTAAAATTGGAGAAACTGGAGTTATCTTGCTAGAAATAAGGGTGCTTGGAAAATATGCTATCCTTCAACTTTTTATTATGATTCCAAAAAGTTGGAAATATTTATTCTGATTTTATAACATAAAGTACCACATAACTAGAAGGAAAGGGGTACATAGCTTTTGAAAGAACATTTGTGTTAGGAAACAAGATCATGATGACCAAGGAGCACAGTGATAAGTCAGAGAGGACCTGTGAAGCAGTTTAAAGTGGGAATAAGTCAGAACAATATCCCACCATTTGAAAATCTCACTGAGTACTGTTGCATCCATCTTCCACTATTCTTAGACGGAGGTGTCAAGTAAGAAAGTAAAAATACTTTATTAC
>NW_015151521.1:36880-91154 GCF_000732505.1 Cyprinodon variegatus
TATTTGAGTAATAAACATTATTGCTTTTGACACCTCTGATCTTAGATGGAAGAATCTGCTAACAGCATCTTTTTCAATCATGCATTCCACATATCTGCCTTTGTGGAAAATTGAAAAAAGGCAGTTTTTGCTAAGTTCTCTGAACATGCTGCTTCCACAATAGCCAAAGACGGTGGGAGCAATATACTGTGGGAATGCTTTCCCTCAGAGGCAAAGAGAAGCTGATTCAATTTAGTTCAGGTTATTTTCTGTATATAGTGCCGATTCCCAACACACATCATCTCAAGGGACTTTAAAGTGATCATAGTCAGATTGATTAAAAGTTTCTATCTAAGGTAAACCAGCTGATTGGATTCAATCATTAACTTGCAGGACATGCTTCTCCTACATGAGCTTCTGATGACGATATCCACTTACATTTTGTCGTTGACTCTTCAACAATCTGTCACACCGATCCAAGATGAATGAAGCTAATTACAGAGTAGTTCTGGAAGAAAACAACTCGGAGGCCCCAGAAAATATTGGACTGATGCAGATATTCACCTATAAGCTCCATAATAATATAAAACATATATATCAGTTTCTCCAAATTGTTTTTTTTTTTCTTTTTTGTGGAAAGCAAACAGTTTCCCTTCTGCCAAAGTAACTTCAACTTACCCATTTTATAAACTCTCAAACCCTGAATTAATAGGTCGAAGTTCTTTCTGATTGTCACAGTAAATAAGTACAAAATAACCTACCATCTTCAACATCATGCGATTCTCCACCAGAAATCTCACAGCGCTTCTTTTCAAGAAAGAATTAGTTGTATAGCTATATCACCAAACAGAACTTGATTTTGCTGATGATTGCTTAGAAAGACAGATTATATCATATTCTACGTGCAAATGTAAACAAAGAGAAAGATTTTCTAGGTTTGGTTGCTGTCTGAGATGTTACACCCTGATTGGTTCTTACAGGGAACATAAAAAAGAGAAGCTGGGAGAAAGCAGAGAGAGAGAGAGAGTTGGAGGGAGGAATAAAAAAGAGGATTTAGATATTATGAGGGAAAGAAATGCATAAATCCATCCATTACTAAATAAAGGAAACCCAACCCAGTTTTTTTATGGAACTGTAAAGATGCCAAACTAAACCAGGGCATTGGTCCAGACTGATACCTAGCCAGAAAAATCTAATTTGTAGGAAAGAATTACAAAACATAACCCATTTAGTTTCCAATCCGGAAACTAATCTGCTGAATTAATGTCTTTCAGTTTGCATTTTGGGTGGAGTAATCTTTATGAGCATTGGGTAGTGAAGTAGGACAGGGAATTTCTGAACCAATCAAAAGGCTGGGATGCTGGATGTTGTGACTCAGCCCTAATACTGTGAAACTGTGTGGGAATGGATCATATGGAGCATCAGCTGATTTAATGCACTGATGCAATATGTTCAAATACCTCAGCCAGTCCTTCTGAAACCTCAGCATTTTTCCAGTAAATCACAGCTTTATAAATAAAAGTAGAGAAAATAGGAACTGTTCAAAATCTGCAGACAAATCATATAAAAACATGAAGTGAAAGATACATACTGATGCAAATGCAGTAATCATTAAGAATATGTATTTACATTATTTTAGCAATGAGCTGCTCAGTGGCGCAGTGCAGCAAGAAAGTTCTGGGTTCGATTCTCAGCCCGGGGTCTTTCTGCATGAAGTTTGCATGTTCTCCCTGAGCATGCGTGGGTTCTCTCTGGGTACTCCGGCTTCTTCCCACAGTCCAAAAACATGAATGTTAGGTTAATTGGCTTCTCACACACACACTCCTTAGGTGTGTGTGTGTGTGTGTGTGTGAATGGTTGTATGTCCTGTTTGTCTTTGTGTCGCCCTGTGATGGACTGGCGACCTGCCCAGGGTGTACCCCACCTCTTACCCGTAGACAGCTGAAGATAGGCACCAGCACCCCAATTGGGACAAGCGTATCAGATAATGGATGGATGGATGGATTATTTTAGCAAAAAAAACTAAACATTTTGACAACCTTTTAGTGCTTTTTTTAAACATGTAAAACCTTTCAAATAATGCAGAGATAATGACATATTCCTAAAGTTTTGAATTTCCAGTATCTCCATAAGTTTAACTGTACTCTGTTTGCAGGGACATGGAAGAGATGAGTGATCAAGATCCGAACTGTGATGATATGCAGAAGAAGGAACAAAGACTGCCCTTCCAGGTGCGCTGTCTCATCATACTGTAAATGTAAATCATACTGTGACCCTAAATGGTTGCTTTCCATTTAGGGTCCAGATACAGGGAAGAGTTGTACATGCAGAGCAGTCTATGACATAGGATATAAGCAAGTTCTGCTCTGTTTGACATAAACAATTTTATACAAAGAAAATTTTTCATTAAATACCCTGAATTTTACCTCTTTGTGAAGCAATAACTGTGTTATTTTTCTAATTTTACTTCTGAGTCTGTTTTCTCTTGCAATTAAGTAAAAGAAATATCTAAAGATGTGCATTTGTGAATGTAAAGCAAATCTCTGTGTTTATGTCTTTAGTCTTAAGTTATGTCTTAAGTTTTCTATCCCCAATTCTTTGCTGAGATGAAATCACACAAAACAAACACTTTAGTTAACACTTTATAATATATCTGTATTAAATGTCTATGAGACACATTTTAACAGGTTTAATAGATTGCATCTTGCTCAGACCAGAGAAAAGGCTCAGGCTACAGATGGCATTACCTACCATCGGACTTACTTGTTTAAAATGTTGGCCAAGAACAACAGTTAAAGAAGCATTTTATGCAGGGTCACATCCTGCCACATCATAACATCACATTATTACATCATACACACGTTTGTAAATGAGGAGACTTCACTGTCTCCTGCCATCTCGAAATAATACACAGTGTTCTAGATCACGGACAAGGATCCTATTACAATCCTAAATCTTTGTTACGTACATAATGAAGATGATTACTTTTTATCCTGATAGAAGAACTTCCCTAATTAGATAAATTGCTTGGGAAAGCATTAGCCTGAAAACATAAAAGGCAGGTAATATTAGAAAATGCAAGCACATACATGAAAACTAACAATTAATACTAACATGACACATTTCATGTAGAAGGAAAATGACATAAAGAATCAGATCTGTGTAAAACGAGAATATTTTAACAAGTTTTTCTTTCAGAGGGGACTCACTGTTGATAGAAAGAAAAAGATTGTACTCATGTAAGAGTAGTATCATGATGATACAAGTAAAAACTTCATTGCAATAAAATACCTCTAGATTAATTTTTTTGTCAAAAATTTGGTAATGTAAATTTAACTGAGTAGTATAACTAGTTACCTCCCACCTCTCAAGATGGTGCACAAATGTTTTATTGGGACACCTTGAAATTAAGAGTCTCTAGTTCAGAATGTGACATGGCAGTGATTCATGGATTATTAAAGCAAAAGTGCCAGAGATGTTAAATATATGCAGCGTAATAGCTGAGGAGGACATTGCAGACTCTGGGGGAGTGGCGGCCTAGATTTTCTGAGTTCCAGCCTCACTCCCACGGACTGCCACTCTGGGTCCCTGAGCAAGACCCTTAACCCCACACTGCTCCCCGGCAGCCCACTGTTCCCCAAGGGGATGGGTTAAATTCAGAGAGTTAATTTGCTGCTTTTTACTTGTGACAGTGTAATGACAATAACATTGAATTAAATTCTATTCTATTCTATTCAGAGGAACCATGACATTTGATGCACACATTCCTGAAGCACAAATGAGGACAGAAACTTTTATAGAAACTAAAGAACTATACAATAAATTTGGCTTCAACGTCCTTTTGAGCCAATTGATGTTTTCATTTTTTATGCTGATTAAGAAGCTAATAAAACTTAAACCCTTGGATAGAACCATGTGGCACACCATTAGAAAGAGAAGTAGAGGAGTATCTGAAATTTTATTTGGACTAAAAAAAACATGACTTCAAAAGATTCAAAAAAATTGACCGTATTTGACACCCAGCCTGAAACATTTCAGTTTTGGTACAGCTCGTCCAGGAGCATGCAGTGTCCGAGGCCCTGCTGCCATCAAAAGTGCTGCCCTCAATTGTGTATAACTGTTATTACTAAAAGAGCAAGTTAGCTGTTTGTTTCCCAAACAAAAGGCAAAAACCAGTGGAGATCCTGAAAAAAGTAAAGCCCTGATAATCAGGGACACTCCAAGAAGGAAGCCTGATTTTAGACATGACCTCTAGTTGTAGGTTTCATCTTTTTAACTCCTTTCCATGTTTCATGTATAGAAGATCATTTAGCTCCAGTTAATTTTATACAGTAATTTAACAGTTAATTTTATTGCATAAAAGATCAAGAATAATAATGCCATACAAATATTGTTCATCAAAAATAATACTTGGAAAAGCTGAAAATTAAGAGATGACAACAAGGGTTTTCTCAGGGTAAAGTGTATATTCAGTTTTTTATTTTTTGATAATAAACCTATTTTTTTTTTTTTTAAACCACCTCTTCCTCCAGATTTTCCCTGACCCAGTGGAGATTGTCTTGGGCCCAGAGGCATCTCTTAACAGTCCGGATCGAGGAAAAGAGCGCCTCCCCTCCATTGTTGTAGAGCCCACAGAGGTGAGTGAGGTGGAAAGTGGGGAGCTGCGCTGGCCTCCAGAGAACATTGAGATAGAGGACGATGAGGAGGACCTGTTCCTGGAGCAGTGCATCCCACCGGCCAACATCGCTGACTGGGGAGAAGAGGATGAGGAGGAGGAGGAGGAGACATCACTAATCCTGCAGCAGCAGCCAGGCCTGACACTCCTCGGTAAGCCGCTGAACATTTCTTCAGTGTTCAGATATACTTCTATAGTTGCAAAAATTGATCTGCATTAAACAATAAGGAGTATTAATCAAAAGCCCTCACTTGGACTATCCTAAAAAAAAATTGCAAGGTCTTAGTGTATGTAAAATATAATAAAAAAAAGATTTTTTTCAATTTATTTGGTAACCCTATCTGATTTTAAATAGTCAAAAACTCAACGTGAGGCTGTAAAAATATGCTTTTGAACAGTGTATTAAAACAATATTTATACAAGATAAAATAAAATGCTAACTAAACCTCAGGTTTTGTAACATTTTGGTTAAGAAAATACTTTAACAACAACAAACTTTATAAATATATGCATATTTTCTGTGTGTAAAAATATTTTTTGAGAAATTAAAGCAATATGTCATTAGCACCTTTAGCTAATACTAGGGAACACATATTTCTTAATACTCTAAGTAATCATACAGTAAAGATATCAGAAAAACAAACATGTTTGCCTGAAAAACTCTGAATGCAGCAAAGATAAAGACCTGAAAGAATAATTCTCACAAGTCACTGTTTTAAAGGCCTGTAGGTAAGGTCAGCTCGGATTTCTACATTTCTCTATTAGTACATGTTTTCTAAAAAGCAGTGGTTACCCTCACGCTGTTAGGCAACAAGGATGTAGTGTTTTGCAGTAAACCTAAAGAAGAATAGGAAATGTGCACACATCTTCTCCTCTCACAAAGCTGAAATCTTTTGTATTTTTTTTTACATGACCACTTCAGAGAAATATTGAAAAATATAGCTAATTCCATTTGAAGGTGATTGGGAAGTGGCCTTGTTCTTAAATCTATAGTAATTATGCAAGTGATTGTATAGTTAGTTCTTCCCACATTTCATAACAAGTGTAATTGAGGAAATGTTCTTGTCCTCAATAACCAAATTGTCTGGGGATTAGATAACATCAGCTTGACTTTTAAAAACTTTCTCTCAGGGTTTACAATTCATCATGTATTTATAATTATTTCAGGGAATAAATACTTAAAGAGTAAACATTAAGCACATTTTTTTTTGCTAATTAAAATATTATTACTAACTTTCTGTTTTTTTGTAATTTTACATTAGATGTCCTAGAACCCGATATGCAATAAATTAAGGATTGCAGTAAAGTTAATGACTAATCGTGGTCAAAAGCCCACTATTGCTACATCCTGGTTTTAGAGAATATTAGACTTCGAATTTAGTCACTCAAATGAATAAGCTTGGTGTCCTTTGACCAGCCCCCACAAAAAAAAAATTACTTGTTTTATATTTTGGCATATTAAACTGCATTGAGTTATCCTGATTATTCCTATCCCCCATGGTGCCTAGTTTGAATTAAGATGTGACTTCCACAACAAACTGTAAGTTGCATTTGTTTACATGCTAACATGAGATTTCAAATAGTTATCCTCCTTTTCCGAGGCAAGCATTGTGGGAAACTATGTGGGAACATCAGCTAAAACAGCTCATGAAGACAAAGCCTTAGAGCTCATGGAAGCTTAAGGGCTCATGGTGGAGCGGAGGGGCCCGGTGCGTCCTGACTGTCTCTGGTTTAGAGCAAACCCAGATGGAATCAAGTGTTCCCTAAAGAGTGTCATGTCATAAAGAGTTTGTCACTAGTCCAAATCGTGAGCATAGATGCTTAGAAGAAGGGAGTTATCTCATTCTTGCAAATGGGCAACATGGATGCCACCTCCAGGAGACTAAATGGAACTTAAAATGGATGAATTTACATTATAAGCTAGTATTGAATGTTCATTAAAAAAACTAAGGCATTTAAGTTATGTATTTAGAGCCAGCTTTCGGTGATTCAATTCAAATCAGTTTATATATTCACACATGTCATTTCATAATGATGTCCCTCAGGTTTGAGAGCAGCAAGCTGGTTATTTGGGCACCACCTGAGCACCTGGAGTTTGACATTTCATATGGTAAAGATGTTATGTATGGAAAAATGAAGCACCTTGAGAGTTTCTACTTTTCACACAAGCTTCCAACGTTTTTCCTGTGTAAATTCTTAGTCATGGCAACTACAAACAGGCTTAAATTGAAATGCAACCAGATATTTTGAAGATGTTTCGACAAGCTATCCAGGAGTCTTGGTTAGTTCTGTTGGGTCACACCACATAAGCACTCCCATTATGGTTCAAAACACCAATCACATAGTCCATGGAAAACAAAAGGCTGCAACAATCCAGAAGAACAACCTATCCAAGATGCACACGTTCCACCTGACTTGGAATGTGTGCAGGAGTTTGGACCTAGAAGCTGCTTAAAAACATCAGTGCTCAAACTTGAGATTGCTCTGGTGCGAGCTGACAGAATTGACAAAGACTCCTGAAAAGGTTTGGTAACGTCTACAAAGACTGAGCCAAAGTCTGGTTTTCTTTGTGGCTTCTACCATTAGTTGATTAATTTTTTGCAAAGAAAATCTATTCTGCCCAAAATACCTCAATCTCTTGAAAATATTCTAGGCAAATAACTGGTTTTATACATAGTACACAGAAAATACTCAGAGCTTAGCTTCTTTTGAGAGACTTTGGTCACAAAACAATAACTTCTGTTTTGTCTGCATTCAAAATCAGAAAGTTTAGAGTAATCCAGGTTTTTATGCCCTGAAGACATGCCTGTAGTCTCTGTAATGGGCTAGATTCATCAGGATTTATGGGTGAAGGATAATCAGCATAACAGTGGACTCATCACTTTTTACTTGAAATAAGCTGCAACCTGCACAAATCTTGAATATTTTGTCAATTATAGGCAACAAGTTATTTGGCACAGTTTGTGAAATAGCTGGGTGCCCTGTGATATGATGATTCAGATGCTTTTGGTGATAAATGCAGTGACAGGTATATTGCACAAAACCAGGGTTTCTGGACTATTTATGTATTGAAGTACGTAAAGGGTGACGGTGGTTTCACAGTCAGAGATTTGCTGAAGGAACATTGTGAACCTAGTCATTCTAGCATTTACAAACAAAGGATACAAGCTGACAAATGAGGAAGTCACACAGCGACGTCGCTTTGCTCATGTCTGAAGTCAGGTTCAACGAGCAATAAGGCATCTCAATGTATACAAAATTCTTTTACCAATGGTGCCAATTGACTTGGTGAGAAGTAGGGATCAGTCTACTCAGTCCAATCATGATGAAACTAACCCATAATATAGACTACAGGCATGTCATAAGGACACAACAACCTGGAAGTGTTCATTTACGCATTTTTGTTGGTTAGTAGTGTTTCACTAGGGAACTAATTTTGCATTACTAGCATTGAGCAGTAGCCTCATTGCATTATCCCATACTTGTTACACAATCTGTACCTTCGTGTCATCTGTCAACTTCTCCATCTCAGCCCAATTTAGCTTTATATATTTCCCATTAAAAAAAAAGAGGCACGTTTGACAGGCCTGCATGTCGCCGTGCTCTTTATGGGGCATTTGTAAATCACATTTAGTTTAAGAAGATTCCTGATTATCTAGATCTAGTACTGTATGTAGCACTTTGAAAGACGACTATTGGTCTGCAGGTATAATAGTTGGGGGATCACAGAGGAACTGGTTTAAGTTCTTATAAGTTCTTTGAGGTCCTTGAATAGTGTGGGATTTATTACTGAAGACGTTGCAATTGTGGGACCTATTGTTGATGCTTTTAAATGCAATTAATGCAATTATTAAAACTAAAAACCAACCAGTATGTACCTTTCACAACATTGCAGCTGTGTGGTTGCAAGATATGCCTTTCCTGCAACACTTGAACATCCAGTCATCTGAATTTTACCTGATGTTGAAACTAAAACCTTGGCTTGTGATAAGGGCCTTTAAGGCCTTGGCTAGGCTCCATGTCCGCTTTAAGGGCATACAGACATTGTGTGATTTTTTTTTTGCACTTTTGGGCTCATTCGAGAATTTCTTTGGATTGGAATCAGTTTCAGCTTCATTTTGTATACATCCTGTATTTTACAGAGGGTAATGATGGGCAATTAGCCTCTCACAACCACTGCAATCAAAATCAAACATGTTTGAAAATTAGTCAGTCCGCCATGAGTTTATTTCCTGCTGTTGAAGCAGAGTTATGAACTGATTTACCTCAACCTTGCATATTGCACTTTTGCAGATAAGGGAAATATTCTCCTTTTCTGACTTTACTTCCCTGTAGACAAGTCCGACCTATGTGATCTATTCGAGTCCAATATGTAGCTTATGGTTGTACAGTGTGAGCAGTTAAATTACATCAGAGCATCGGGCCGTATATTTTAAGAGCAGACTGTAGACCATCTGGTTTTGTTTTATAGTTTGAGCTGTAGCTGACTACAACCATTGAAAATATGGTACAGTGTATGCCCACCTTAACGAAGATAAGATTGTATCCTATATCTTCTAATAAAACATGACCAACTTAATTACTGTGGAGATACTGGTAGGCCGCACACCTTTTTAGAATGCTCATTACATTGCCGCCAAGGTAACAATGTAAATAAATATGCGCATATATGTTATCTGTGGCCACTTTTTCAAGTCATTCTCCCATTTCCCAATAGTTGTAAAAAAGAAGCTGCATTTGTCTGCCAAATAAGGGGAATCTTTGAATCGAACAGACCACATGCCACTCTGTGACATAATCAGCTGGTGAATTTGGCCTTCGGAAGACGCAGCCGCTGAAATTGTTTTACAGATTTTCAAACCATTTGGTTTTCCATATAAATGGAGTGCAGAATAGTTACATCCATGGAATTTTTACATGTTATTATTATATATATATAAAATAGATATTCTATATAAATTTAATAATATAAAAATTTCGCATTTATATTAAATAAGTGCATGTATATATATATATATATATATATATATATATATATATATATATATATATATATATATATATATGTGTGTATATAGTGGTGTATGCAGTTCAGTGCAGTGAGGAATGCTATGATCTCTATACTGGAGAAACCAAACAACCTCTCCACAGATGCATGGCCTTACAAAAACCTTACAGAAACGGCTTACAAAACCTACAATGCAGCGATTGAGATGATTCCTTCCTGCTATCATTGCAAACCCCACCCTCTAACAGGGTAACAGAACACCTCGCCTGTTCAGCCAGGCCAACAAGTCCTTCTTAACGACCCCCCATTTCAGAGAGATAGACAGGTATGGGTTATTTCAGGCTAACATAGAAGCCAAACGTAACTAACCCAAAGGGGCGGACCCGTTCGTCCGGTTCAATTTGCATGTTTTCTATACCAAAACAAGGCTTTGTTTTTGGTCCACTCTATAAAGCCTCGAACTCAACGCTATTCCTTGCATTTCAAATTGAAAAAGCTTCATGAATAGGAGGCAATACTGTACGTCTTCAAATTTGGAAACAAAATCCAGTGTTTTTTTTTTTTTGTTGTTGCTTTTTTGGAGTTACTCTGTAGAATGTTGCAATGCTATGAAACCTAACTTAACCTCTGTGTCATATTTTTTTTCTTTCTTTTGCAGATCTTCAATCTGATGCATTTAGAGATGACACACCAACACTTCCTCCCAACAGTGCCCCCGCCTTCAATTGAGTTCATTACCTCTGCTGAACCTGTGAGCAAATATCCTGAGATGAATTGTGACAATAATTGTTGAGAAAAAGAACACTACAAAATAGCAAACATGTCAAAGTGATGAAAAAGTGTATCATAAAAAAGAAACACAAGAACAAATGGCTATGAGGACATCTTGGATCAGTTTTCTCAACTGTAATGATTTGGATTTTATTTTTAAATCTGGGAACATGATTATCGTGGCACATGAATATACAAATAAAAAAAACATTTTAAAGATATTTTGCTGACATTGAAGGTTTGTGTTTCATTTCCTGTTTCATGGCACAAATTCTCAAAGGCTTTCAATGATGGAAAGGAGAAAAAAAAACTGACATTGCAACATTTTTGTTCCTTCATTCAAGTTCTGCCCCTTCTCCTTTCACAAGTGGGTAATTTTGATAAATCATTTACATACATACTTTTCCAGAATGTGGTATTTAGTCAATTATTGTGAAGCTAGATGCATGCTACAGTCTACGTAACTAGAACCTGCAGAGGAGTTTGTTGGTTTTGTTTTAGTTTACATGGGCTGGTTTGTTTACATCATCTAATAAAACCAGTCTTATACAAGAGCTACATTTTTGAACAGGCTAAACTCTGAAATAATATGTAAATATGAAAAAACTTGGATAATAATACATTATTGTGTTAAACTTCAACAATAAAGTGTTTGTTCTCCTTCCATGTCAAAGAGCAGGTGTGTGTCTTTTTTGATGATTTATTTTTCAATGTTTTCTTGTTTTCAGTGTTAAATTAATTCTTTTACTTTTACTCTTAAAGCTGAAAGTGTATAGTGGAGGATGTTCTTTTTCTGGGTGGATCACTAAAATAAGTGGTCCTAATAAGTGTCAATCATTCTGGTGATATGTTTAGGTAAGGCTGTGTTACGCTCTTGTCCCCATTTTCACTTACTGTACCGCTGGTTAATCTGATAGTGGAAAAATTGCAAATCATGTCATTTGGTTTATACAAAACAAAATTTTATTTTGTACAGCTTTCATGACATTTGTTTTTTCTTAAAGTGCAGCAGTGATCAAATGTAAACATTGTGGGAGAAAAAAACATGGTGCAAAAAGAGCGTTGATATAGTCAGTTTGATGCAGAGTCTGTGACATGAGTTTTTTTCAACATTCAGCTGTCTGATGGTGGTGGGGAAGAAGCTGTTTTGGAATCTGCTGGATTAAGAAACCATTTTTGTTAAAGTGGAGATGCTTTTCAAAACTTAGAGAATATCCCTCACTATACCTTTAAGCTTCAGATTGAGACTATACAATCCCTTAACAGAAAAAGACATAATACATAAATACAAATGCATGTTTTGAAGTTAAAATAACATTTTATTTTTTTATTTTTTACAATTAAGAAAAGGTTTCACATGTGGAAAAGATGGTACAACACTTTCAAAGGTGAAACTGGTAAACATGTGATACCAGTTCATTTTCAGAGTTAATATGCTTCCCTATATTTGAACATCAATACATTTAAATGGGAAATCAACATGTAAAACACAGCTTGATTAATCCTGCTCCAGCTTGACAGTTGATAAAGCTGTTGTAGAATTTAGGTGTTTAATTAAGTGTAATTACCTGAAAACACTAAATAAGTTCAGGCTAGACTGAGAGTGTTCTGTTCTCAAATTTAAATGGTGAAATCCAATGACATGTAAGACGCCTCCACATGACATGCTCTTTAAGTTGTTTAATAATCAAGTTTTTCTTGCCTGCAAAAATCCTGTCTTCTGGGTCACTTCAACCACAAAACAGGCTTAAGTCGGATGCAACCGGACTTTCACTTCAACTTTTCTAAACATGTTTTGACACCTTTCCAGGAGTCTTAGTTAATTCACTTGAGCGATCTGTACTTGTTTTTAAGCCCCCGAAGCCCCATCCTCCTAAATGCATTACAATTCAGATGTAAATCATTGATAAATGTTTATTCTTTCTTCTTAAAGCAGAAGCATCCCCCCAAAAAAACCTAAAACTGTCAAAACATAAAAAGATTAGCTCTTAAAGTATATCCAGGAAATGATAAAAACAACCTTGAATGAAACTATGTCACAGCAGAAAAGGAAATAAACACATTTATGGGGCAGATGATAAAAAGGCAGAAGTAAAATCCTTTGAGTGGAAGGGAAATATTTTCATAGAAATATTACAACTCCAGTGAAGCAAATTAGGACTACATTTTTTTTTCATGCCTTTGAATCATTAAAGAGAGACAAAAATGGCTGATCAAATGTACACAAAAACAGTTTTTAAAGAAAAAGTTAATATTTTACTTACTTACATTGTTTCTCTTAAAATAGTATATAAGTATTTACAGACCAACCTGGACACATTTTGCAGATTGTACTGTTTCTGCGTCCTGAATTGTTGTCACCATGCAGGAAACGCCAGTATTTTATCTTGAAAAAGTTCATGCCCTCCTACATGTTGCCATTTCTTTGTAAGCTTTCAAAATTGTAAAAATGCAAATGCTTCAAATTGACCAAAGTTATCCAAGCTGAACAGATTCATTATTTCTCTGTGTTATCATTCGGGGAACCTTAAAGTGTCATTAGTCAGAACATGGCATTGACTCCTATGCAATCATATTGATGGTTTCTCACGTCTGTGACTGTGGGTGTAAAGGGGGTTGGAGTAAAATGTACTAATAAATGCAGTAGAGCCACTTCTTAACTTCCTGTTGAAAGTCAGAGAGCAGCATCAACACACCGATCGACAGTAAGTAGGCATTAGGAAATCTGACAAGTCGTCTTGGTTTGATTTTGTTTATTCTGCAAATCCTTACTAGAAATTAAACTGAATTAGTTTTAAGTGACACAATTTCTTTCTATGTTTAAAAAAATGTTATTATTAGTGTTTGAATTCAGCATTAATTACTATCTGCTTACAGGTGTAATTTACCATGGACTTTACTGATGTGCCAAACATATCTGATGGTGAAGATCTCTATGACATCTTTAGGGATAATTACACATTTCCTATATTTCCTGAGGAATTCGTTCCTGAGATTTCTCCCATCCAGATATTTACTCTGGTTCTCTACGCCCTTGTGGTCCTGCTTGGAGTACCCGGTAATGCCCTGGTTTTGTGGGTGACTGGCTTCCGCATGAAACGCTCTGTTACCTCTATTTGGTTCCTAAATTTGGCGCTGGCTGATCTTCTCTGCTGCCTCTCCCTTCCTCTGCTCATGGTGCCCCTGGCACATGATGATCACTGGCACTTCGGCCCGTTGGCTTGCACTCTAGTCAAAGGACTATTCTATTTAGTAATGTACTGTAGTGTTCTGCAACTGGTTCTGATCAGCTTAGACCGCCTGTTGCTGGTCAAAAGACCCATCTGGTGTCAGAACCACAGACGTTCCAGGCAAGCTGCATGGGCATGTGGAATTGTCTGGTGCCTGGCGCTGGTGGGCAGCATCCCGCAGTTTGTCTTTGCACGGCAAATTAAGGTTGGGGAAATTAAGAGAGAATGTGTATTAGGATACCCCCAAGAGACTGTCTGGCCGATTGCATCCTTTCGCTTCATGATGGGATTCATCCTTCCTCTCTTTGTGATCATTATCTGTCACTTGGTGGTGTACAGCACCACTCAGAGTGGAAGGTCACGTGGTCGGGTCAAATCTAAAAAAACTTTGAGGGTCATTATTGCCGTGGTGCTGACCTTCTTCTTGTGCTGGCTCCCCCTACACATCATGGACTTTATCGTTTTGGCCACGAGCCGGAGTTCTCACCACAGTCCAAGAATCTACCTGGCTCATGTGTTGACTGTCTGCCTGGCATATTTCAACAGCTGCCTGAACCCTCTGATCTATGTGTGCATAGGGAAAAGCTTCAAAGACAGCATGAGCCGCTCCTTGCGCCAAATCCTCCACTTCCCCACAGAGGATGCAGCGTCAAAGGGGAGCGCCATTCAGGTTGACACCAAGAGCACCAGCAATGGGAAGGAGACGAGCAAAATCTGATTGACTTCATTTTTACAAACAAAACTCAATTTTTATATCTCTTGATATATATTTAAGAAGAGTTAAAACTGCATCTGTTTTGGCCATTCTGTTTGGAATCCATTGTGAAGCTTATCCACATATTTTCATCAGACAGTCCATGTTGACCTCATTCTAAATGGGTAGGTGGACTCCTGCAGAAGCAGCTGTAGGGTTGAGTAACTCATTATTGAAAAGCAGAATGTCTTGCAAAATTTTTGGATATTTAAACACTCACTTTTCTAAAACTGCCTTTTCTCGATTTAAAAATATTCAATGCCCATAACATTCCATCTCAGTACTGAATGGGAAGGCTTGTCATTAATGTTGCAGTACCTCATACATGCCACAAGAGAGAGACGTTCTCTAATTGTCAAAAGATCGACTTGAATGCATGATTTGAGATTTTTTGCAATATTATTTTTTGGAGACAATAGGTGTTCAGTTGGCATAATGGACCGAAGGCATTTTTTTTTTTAATCTAAAGCATGCATATTTGACAGTTCTTCAAAGTAGATAAGAAGAACGAAAATAAGAATACCATTTTCATTTTTTTAAAAAGTTGAGCTGTTTTTTTTCTTTTTAAAGCAAAATAAAATGTTTTTTTTTTTCAAAATGTTGAGCAGGATTTTTTAAATCATTGTTTTACTAAATGCTCTGAAACTGTTGTAAGAATGTACATTTTTTAGAAGACGTTGTCGTTGGTTTATCCACACATTTAAATGTCATGTTCTATGTAAAAATAAACATCCAATTATATTTATTCTCAACAATTTACTGCTGCAATTATTTTGTTTTGTTTTTTGCCCCAGGACACTGCATGTCCCAAGGGACTCACCCTTTTTTCTGTTGGCAAAAGGGACGTCTTTTGGACCTATTCCCTTTTTTTGTGAGGGACGGATGCTTGCATGGACAAGGTGTGCACAAAAAAATGTTTAGTTCAAGGGCCCTGAGCAGATAGCTTTTACATGCAAAATGCACCCTTTGGAGCTAAGTTTGGTTCACATTACTCTATGTCTGCTGGCCTCCATTCCATCAGTCTCTCCTGCCTGGCTCTTTGGGGTAAAAACATTTATTTTTTTCATGTTTCTCATACATCTCACAAGATGGATTTCAGCATTTTTAAATATCAGGGCCACCAATACTTGTTTAAACGTTACTCCTGTAATCAGTGAGGAGTTGCAATATGAATAAAATTAACTATTAATTAGACAGCTTTAAACATTAAACTAAGAAAAATGGTTTGTTTATTTATAAGACCACTAACCTTCACGTTTACTCCATCATTCGACTCCACTCTTTCATCTGGCCCGGTATTGGGGCTGCCTCTAACCCTAAAGAATCATCTAATATCCATCTATTAATCAAATGAAACATAAATAGCCCAATGAAAATATAATTTTGAGTATACATTCAGGTTCTTGTTTGGGTTAATTTGAGTATTTTATTTAGAAGAAGTCAGTGTATTAAAGTAAGTAATTTATAGAAAAGCATATGTGAGAAAAAACTATTTCAAGTGCACTGTGATAGCCAGGTGTTTTTCTTTAAAAGTAAATGTTCCCTACATTTCTAGCATATGACATATATTTAGTTTTCAACTAAAACTAAATATATGTTTTATACTTGACTCTGTGCTAAGTCAACGTATACAGTTTGGTTTTAATGTTACTATTATGACTAATATTATTGATTGTTAAGAAAGATTATTGTTTGAAGAAACAGTAGGCCAGCATTCAACAACCTTTGACACTTAAAGACCCACTTGGAACACTTTCCACAGAGGAGAAAAAACAGGGACCTACAAATTTTTTCTGATTTCTAAAAAGAAAGATACAGATGTATACACAGTTTTTTTCACCTTTATGCTTTGTATTACGAAATGTATGAAATGAAAAGAAACTGAAATTATTTTGTCTAGCATCAAAGGAACAATATGGGCATGCAGCAAATTCCAGAGACTTTTGCAAAGGAGGCAGGTCATGTATATCAGTAAAAAAACGGACCGGCAGCAGCTGCTGCTGACTGGGCTGTTTATAGACTTCCAAATATTTATGATAATTTATTTTCCCAAGCCACACAGAGCTGCAGCATAAAGTATGTTCACACCAAACGCGTATTTCTCAGCCGGGGGTAAGGATTCCCATGTTATCTCTATGTAGAAGGTGGACCTTGAGTGAAGCTGAGCAAGGAAAAGGTGGCAAATTTAGATAGACACGATTTTGGCGAAGTTGTCGACATTTGATCCCCACCTTGATTGAGAATGAAGTTAAAAAATCTGAACTTTTCTTTATATTCCCTTTACGAAAATCCAGTCAGGGACTACATGTGGCTGTGAGCTACAGAAAGGAGTGCAGCAGAGACAAGTTTTTTTAAAATTAACAATGGAAGATACAACCCAATAATGTTCACAAAGGATGAAGCGGGAATGCTCCTAAGAGGATTTAAACAGACATTATGTAGGTTTGCAGACTTTCTAACAATACTACAACCTGCGGTCAAAATAAAGAACTGCAGCACTCTTGTAATCATCCATGTAGCTCGGGCTCATGCGAGCACACTTCAGAACAGAATAATCCGCTGCAAAGATCACCTAAGAATCTCCACAGAGGTAAGAAAAGTACTTTATTATATTTATTGTTTGAAAAACTAGGTCCTCAATATATTTGACACTAAAATGTATTAAATGGTCTAAGATAAATACAGACTATACTGTAAGGGTTACTATCTTTATTATGTCATAATGTAAATAAGTTCTATCATGTCACAAAAAGTTGTGTCTTTATCAAAACATCAATCCTTTGCTAACCAACTACACAAAGAATGAATTAGGCGACTATAGTCCATTGAGCCCATGTTAGTTTAATTACCTGGACAGCTCATAGTAAACAGCTAGCTGCCAAACCTTTCAATATTAAAATTTTTTTATGAGTTACGACTATGTTTTCTCTCTGCAGTTTTTTTAAGGCACTGATTTCCCCCTGCTCCTGTCTAAACTCCAGAATGCAATCTCATTGTTTCACGGATAGGCAGAGGTACCGCTGCAAATGACTCTCATCCAGATCTGGCCTCTGGAGAAGGTGGTATTCTACATTTAGGTTAGAATACTCAGGTCAGTGACAGGCAACATTCATGTTGGTCCTAGTGCCCCCTGATTTACATTACAACTTCAATGTCTTACCTTATGTAAGAGCAGATCAGACAATGTTGAAGGTGGTTGGTTGTGGGGGTTTTTAGAAAGAATATTGGTGGGGCTTCAGCCCCCAGAAAAGGACTAAATATGTTGATGGTTGACATGCCAAGAGAAAAAAATGACAACAAATTCTATTGCTACTTTGTTAACAAAATGAAGCACTACTTCTATGACTTGAAAACATTTTCTTTTTATTATTTATTGCTTAAAAAAGTAAGCAAAACCAATGCAATGTGTACAAAAAGGTACCAAATTGAGACCAAATTACAATTTACATACTACATTCATTGCAAACAAGGCCACGTGATGATATATACAAAAGCAAACATATATATACAATTGTGTGTTGTCTGGTGCCAGTGTTTTTTAATGATCTTGTGCATTTATGTTACATTTAAAAACATGCATATATGTTTACTGGTTTGATAACATCTACCAGACCCTGTGACTCACGGATGCCAACTTATAGGGGCTTATCGGTGTAGAGAAGCAGTAGCAGACAGAAAATATCCGTACATGTCAGTGATAATCCACATGGTAAAAGAGGTGAAGACAGGGGCAGTTAAAAATAAAACTTGAGGTTTCACTTCTAGTTCAGAGTTTAACAAGCAACAAGTAAATGCCAATGAATCATGTATCTGCGCTGAATGTACTTGTTAAACATTTATTTTTCATCTGTTTATTAGATGCTTTCCTATGGGATTTAAATGCATAGCAAGAGCAATAAAAAGGTTTTAGTAACTACCAAGAAGAGCTGGGAATAAGATATTGCGCAGGTTTGAAAGAATAAAAGAGATCAGTGGAAAACTCTAAGTTGAAATATGTAAATTATTAGTAGCAGTGATTGAAAGAGAGTGTTTCTAAACTTTAAGGACCTATTGGATCTGGTAGGGAAACAGCAATCCAAAATAACTGTCAGCTACCCACACAAGAGGGTCGGAAAAAACTCTCATAAAAGTAAATAAACAGCATGAGGCAAAAGATTTTACTTCTAACTCAGTAATATCTATAATTTGGAGCAAGTCTCAGTAAAATAAAGAGATGCCTGGAAAGGAAAATATCAATACCAAGGAGGACATGAAAGCAGGACAGAAAACATGAAACATTTCATAAAAAAGATAAAATAATCAACAGTCACAAATAAAGGAAATGTTTAGTGCCATTTGAATGAGAAGCATTGAACTAAAAAATAATCGTCCCTAACCCTTTCCAAACATAAGGGAGATCACAGATGGAAGAAATCATGCAAAATTGCACTGTTAGTCATATATGAGTCCAGTTTTAGGGCAAGGTAGGTTTAGACTCTTCTTTAGGAAAGACAAATCAGCTGCAAGTGTAATGCTGTAAATTAGTCAGTAGCTGAAAAAGTGTGCTTGCATATATGTACAAAGGACCCCTCTATTAGCAAACCGTTCATATTCCAATTGAGTTCTAAATACACAAAATGGTGCAAGAGAAGCCCCTATGGTATAATGCAGATTTGCAATATGAGGACATTTGAACTTTACTAATGAAAACATAAATTTGAATTTTCTTAAATGAGGCCAACACCTCGCAGAATCCAGGTCCATATAATATTTTGTTGCTTCGTGGTTCAAATATGTATTTTTTCTTCTTCAAGTGAAATTTGTTAAATGTAGGTCCAATATTTGGAGGTTCTTTTACACAGCCAGAATAATTAGTGTTGCGCATTAAATTAGTTTTGCTTCATATCTGAAATGTTTACCTGTTGTTTTAAGAAAAAAGAAAAAAGGCTCAACTAAGGGTTTTGATTCCATGTTTGTTCTGCAGATAGAGAATTCTTAAAAAATGCTTTAATAAACTTAATTATAGAAGAAAAAACTATTGATACCCCAAGTTTAAGGAAAGAAAAACCTAATAGATTGATAAAAAGACAAAAAAACAATGGAACAGGCCTGGAAAAATGATGGTGGCCCTTAAAAAAAAAAAAAAAAGAAGAAAATAAAGTCACCAAATGGACATGTTGAATCAACGTCTGTCCACTAAGTGGACAAGCATTTTAAAGGTAAAGGTTAGAAAGACCATATCCAAACAGCTTGATGCTCCTGTGGCTACAGTTGCACATATTATTCATAAATAAAGAAGTTGGCCAACCTCCCTTGGAAAATTGGTGACGAAACAAACAGACTGATAAAATGAATGGTTAAAAAAAAGAGCAGAATAACTTCTACAGAGACTACAGGTTAACTTCAAACTCAAGGAGCATCAGTGTCAGATTGTACCATCCGATGTTGAAAACAATTGTTGAAAACAAAGTGTATAAAAGCCAAAGTGGAATTTGCCAAACTACACGTTGACAAGCCACAAAGCTTCTGCGAGAATGTCCAATGGACAAATGAGACAAAAATTTAACTTTTTGCCTAGGCACGTCAGCTCATGTTCACGAAGAAAAAAAAAAAAAAAAGGAAACATATCATGAATAGAACACTGCCCCTACAGTGACACATGGAGGGGGCTCCGTAATATTCAGGGGCTGATTTTCTTCACTTGGCATTGGTTGTCTCGAATCTCTCCAGCGTAAAACGAAATCTCCCACTATCAAGGGATTGTAGAGAGAAATGTGCTGCCCGCTGACAGATAGCTTGGTCTCAGTCGCAAACAAGAATGGCTAAGAGGAGATCACTAGACTATTCTGAAGTGGCCTTCTATGAGCCCTGACCTTTTGAAGGCTGGAAAAAGGCACCCTTCAAGCCTATGACAAGTAGAGCAGTTTGCTCATGAGAAGTGGACCAAAATACATACTGAGAGGTCCAGAAGTCTCATTAACAGTATTAGGAATCTTTAGATTTAAGTGATAGCTTAAAAAGGTTGTGCAACAAAATATTAAGCTATGGGTAACATTGTTTTTGTCTAGGCTTGTTTCATGAGTTCATTTTTTTTTAAATAATTCTATTGAAGCATGGTTAAAAACAATGTCTGAATACCATTTGTTTTTATGGCTGTTGGCACGGGATAACACAAACTGGATGAAAAGAAGGATGCCCATTAATCTAGTAGCTAATGGTTGTCAAGTTCTCTGTAATTTCAACCAGAAAGGAGGTCAAATTAGATTTTTAGCAATAATCATTATGGTTGACGCATCTCATCAAGGGTACAGCCGAGGTAAGTTTGTTTTGGTATTTAGTTTAATATTTGTGACCAAGTAGAAGATAGAAAGAGTTATTTTAATACCTTCATGGTATATGTTCAAAGCAGGATTTGGCTCAAACAGTGGTCATTACTTTAAGAGACCCTGTGCGGAATCGGAGAATCTTCTTTTTAAGAGCATGGGAGGCTTTGATTTTGACAAAGGCTTTTGGCTGAGTTGCAGCACTGGCAGAAGCTTGCGGTGATGCGGATGATGAGGAAGATGTAGAAGCAAGGCGGGGGGGTAGCTGCTGGGGCCACACAAGTCCTCCGCTCTCATCTGAATCACTGGAAAGCGAGCTGGAAGGCGGGGAGTACACCTCACTCATGCTAGACTCTGACTCAACAGGGACGGCCCCTGCGTAGCCCTCCTCGCTCTGACAGAGGGGGACTCGGGCCTGAGAGTCCTGGCGCCAACGTTGAGCAGGCTGCTGGTGGGAATGGGCCTGGGAACAAGAGTGACCGTTGCGAGCTTTTCGAGAAGATCGTTTATGTGCCTGCGCTGCATTTTGGATCTCACCCTCATCTTGGCTGAGCTCCAGGTTGGAACACCACCGTCGATTTCCACTGTGACCCTTATTGGCCACCTGGGCTGGGGTGACTTGGATTTGGTTTTGGGGAGGATTGGTTCGACCTGGGCGTCTTTCTGCGGTGTTGTATCTCTTTTCAGGAATCACTCTCTGTCCTGGGAGGCTGTTTTCAGACTGGGATCGGTTGGTTTTGTTGTTTGCTTTCTTGGATTTCTGTCGATCATTGTGACTTTTTTTAGGAGCTTTGGACTTTGAATTGGGCTGGTCAGGAGAGGCGGTCGCTCGGCTGGCCTTTGATTGTTCAGGCTTATAGTGTCTCGGGGACCGTACAGGAGCATGACAAGCCTGTCCTGGAATATATTGAGCACTGACTAAATTGTGTACTTGATAAACAGGAGGCTTAGGATGTAAATAATGTTGGGGGGATGGAGGTTCACAGCAAAGGTCAAGATTTCCTAAACCACAGTTTGGCTCTAAAGAGGGCAGAGGTGATGGTAGTCTCCCTGTCAAGGGGTTTGGTCTGGACTGGGGGTAGGAGAGAGGCAAATAACAACCTTCCTCAAAAGATGGGGCCTCTGCCCTGCGGGCCTCCCCCTCTGGCAGGTCACAACCCCATTCCTGTCTCTTAAGGTTTGCCGATAGGTCAACATGGGACTGAGGATGGGGGTCAGGAAGGCGTTGCTCCGGGGTTAGAGAGGGAGTTCTCCTGTGTTGGGAGCTGTGTGTGGAGGCCCCACAGTATGGGGGGTCAGGGGTTAGAGTAGTGCGAGGCTGACATGGCCGGGGTAGGAGAGCGTATCGCTGGATGAGACTCAGGATGTAACCCTCCACTCTGAATGCCTGTTGGTAGTCTTCCTCCAAGATCTGATCCTCTGTGGGCTGCTGCTGCTGCTGCCAGGAGTGACTGACGATGCTGGGGTCCCACTGCCAAGAATCCATAACTGACCCCTCCTCTGCAATGCCCTCCAGTGGTGGGTGAGGTGCAGAAAAAGAGCGAGGAAGGCTGGGCCGAACCACTGATACATCAAACTCCCCATTCAGCATGAAGCTGTCTCCTAGTTAGAGAGAAACAACAGAGTTAGCCAAAATTTTGTCATGACTATAATAAGCACATGGAAATTATTTATAAAAATAGTAAACTAAATTAATGAAGCAAAAAAAGTGTATATAAATATGCACCTCTTTACAGAGTTTAAAGTTTTTTTTGCAACATTTAATACATTGGCTTTAGTGTCAATGGGATGACAACAATGCAACTTTGTGGAAGTTTCTTTTAAAATTTACCATCATTCAGTTAATTACGCTATATTTCTAACTTGAAATCTCATAATTATTGTATACATTTGCAATCTGTCTCCTATAAGCTAATGCCAATAAATCAAATCTATTGCAATAATCTACCATCAGAAATCTCTTATTTAATAAATAGGATCCAACTATGTGTAATGTAATCTCCAAGTAGTACAGTCGTTCAATGAAGGCCTCAGTGGCTCATTAGAGATCATGAGTAGTGTTCATACTGAAAACTAACACTGCACATTCCAGCAGTACCGCAAAGCTAAACCTACAGCCAGGGCAACAATAAATTAGATTAGATCAAAGTGTATTTGTTTGTTAGAATAGCCCAGTCAGAGGTCTGTTTGTTTTCAGTCTGCATTTACAAAGCTGGTAGAAATATTTGGATCTTGTTTATTCACAGTAAAATGTTGTTCTCATGATGTAGAATGTAAACTTCACATACACAGACTTCACTTTAACTGCTATAATATTCTATCTAAAGGTCACAACATCCATCGTAGGAGACAATTTTCACATCATAGTTTTGGAAAACCCCCTCCTACCTCATCTTCCTTTGTAAATAATCATCCGCTTGTGTGTAAATAACTCCCCAAAGTAATGTTTTGAAGCAGGGGTTCTCAAGTTCAGTCCTCAAGAGCTACCATACAATTTTTAGATGCATCTCTTCTCTAACACACCTGAAGCTAAAGGCTCAATCCACTCATTTTACTCAACATAGGCATGGTAACGAGCCACTCAATTGATTCAGGTGTGTTAAAAATGCTCCAGAACAGCTTATCTACATTGATAGTTGATTAACAGGCTTTTGCTGAACTGCAGTCATCAGAATCAGCTGTGCTAAAGCAGAGAAATCTCTAAAACCTGCAGGACAGTGGCCCTCAAGGACAGTCTTTGGGAATGCCTGGCTTATAGTATAACATTTTAAATTTAAAATCCTTAGCAATCCATTTGATGCTGAGGGTGGTTATGTGTCACATTCAACACACAGACAAAATTGTTGGTACCCCTTATTTAATAAAAGAAAAAAACCCCACAATGTTTACAAAGATAACTAGAATCTGCCAAATTAATAATAAATAAGAATTCTATTAAAATTAACAAATCCAGGTACGACTATAGGTCCATGCCTCAACAGATTTTTTCTAAAACTCATGGCAAAAACCTGGACAAAAATTATGGTAACCCTAGAATAAGAATTTAATAATTTAACCAAAGGGAAACAATAAATCTCCCATATTATACAACATGTGAAAATAAAATGTTTTAACAATAAGAACCCCGGAGGATGTTTTTGCCATTTGCGCAGGAAAATTCCTCTCGGATTAGAAAGATGACCTTTACTAAAAATCTCCTCATTCAACCTTTCTCTGTATGAGCTGTTCTGGCTTTCCACACCCCGTCCTCCCAAAGGCCACGCCTCTCCAACATCATAAGGGGGATGCTTTCAAACACAGCATTTTGAGAACACATTAGATAAGAGGTGGAGTAAGGATATGGTAGAACTGAAAGGGTTTTTTTTATTTGTGAACCTCATGCACAGGCACCAGGACAAATATGACTGTTACATAATGTTTATAAAGGGATTTTTTTTAATAACCTCTAAATTAAGGTGTGTCTACAATATTGTACTCAATCTATCGGCCTATATATAGGTCTACAGGAAGTCACTTTGCTGTTTGGTGATGCACAAAGTGTCTACCACACTCAACATGGACCAGAGGGAGTGATGTCTTAGACATTTATAAATAATATGATAGACAAGCATGTTAAAGGTAAAGGCTATAAGACCATCTCCAAGCAGCTTGATGTTTCTGTGACAACAGTTGCACATATTATGCAGGAGGAAAATTGATGACAAATCAAAAAGACGGATAGTATGAATGTAAGAAAGGAGCCCAGAAAAACTTCTAAAGAGACTAAATGTGAACTTAAAGCTCAAGGAACATCAGTATCAGATCGCACCATGTATCATTGTATTAGTCAAAATGGACTTAATGGGAGACCAAGGAGGACACCATTGTTGTAAACAATTATAAAAAGCTAGACTGGAATTTGGCAAAGTACTTGTTGACAAGCCACAACTGGTAGAATGTCCTATGGATAAATGAGACAAAATTTTAATTTCTGGCCAAGTCACATCAGCTCTATGTTCACCAATAAAAAAATGAAGAATATCCAGACAAGAGCAATGGCCCTACTGTAAAACACGGAGGAGGCTCTGTAATATTCTGGGTCACTTTCCTTCATCGGACACACAGTGTCTAAAATCTCTCAAGGGTACAATGAAATCTCCGACTATGAATGAATTAAGGAGAGAAATGTGCTGCCCAGTGTCAGAAAGCTCAATTGCAAGTTAAGGGCCTTGCAACAGCATAATGATCCAAAACACGCAACTAAAAATAGAGGAAATCATTGGACTATTCTGAATGGCCTTCTATGAGCCTTGACCTAAATCCTATTGAGCATCTTTAAAAGTAGCTGAAACATGAGACAATTGGAGCAGTTTGCTCCTGAGGATTGGACCTAACTACTTGCTGAGAGGTGAAGAAGTCTCATTGACAGTTGGAGGAATTTTTAATTGCAACAATTGCCTCAAAAGGCAGTGCCACAAAATATTAAGTTAAGGTTACCGTAATTTTTGTCCCGGCCTGTTTAATGAGTTTATTTTTTCTAATCATTCTATTGAAGCATTGTTGAAAAACAATGTATGACTTCTTTTTTCTAACCTTCATAGGAATTTGTAGTTATTTTCACTTTTGTCTGATTCAAGTAGTTTCAGTGATTATTGTAAATTTTCTTTCACTAAACATGAGGTAGCAACTATTTTGTCCAAGTGTGTATTTTCAATCTCTTGACTTTTCTTACCTATAGACTTCGGCCTGTCATTGTTGTAAGTCCCGCAATGGACAGGCTCATTGGGATCTGCTGCGGTAGATTTTCCTTTTGGTGATTGACCCTCACTTGAATCATAGAAACCTAGGACCAGACCAAGAAGACATTTCTTATTTATCATATCTCATCATTATACACATTTTCTTAAAAACTTCCTGCTAGAGACAAATAGTGTTGAACCACCATCTAAAAAAAAACAAAACCCCTCTACATTTATAAACTCTATCATCATTATTGTCTGACTACTATCAAGAAAATAGTTTTTGGTAAAACAATAACTTAAAAATTCAGTTCAATTTAGTTTATTTATATAGCGCCACTTCCCAACACATGTCATCTCAAGGCACTTTACAGAGACAAAAATACAGAGCCATTCTTAGCTGCATTATTGATAACATCTTGACTCCTTACAAAGAGCATTTTCATTTAGAAAAAAATTTAATTACACAGCTAATAGATCTCAGGAAACAGAAACCTTTTAAACAGCAGGAGTTACCAGAACTCGGCCGACTGTCACCGGTTTCTCCTTGAGCTCCCTCACAGCAGCCGTCATCGATGTCAATCTTCATATCTCCCACCTGCTGCTCCAGCGCCTGCATAAGGCCCCATGGAGAACTATGGAGAGCACTCTGCAACACAAACCCATTCTCATTACTTTATTGCTTGCTCCCTCTGTTTTTCAAAATGGTTGATATGCTGATTTTACTGTAAGCATGAGGAAGAGGATGTGGCAATTTGAATATCAAACCAAATATTAAGATGAAACTAATTATGTTCCTGGAAGAGAATAATGTGATCTTTTAGCTACGTGCTTCCCCAGTTGCAGTTCTTTTTTTGTTATACATATATCTCTCCTTGTGTGTTTCTTCAAAGACGAGTTGTGTGTCTATTGATTTGATTGATGGGAAATAGAAGATAAATGATCTGATTCAACAGAGTCATTTCCTTTCATCCTATTCCAAATTATAAAAATGGCTCAAATCTATCAACAGCAAGTGTCAAAACAAATGTTAAAAACAAAGCAAAAAAAAAAAGAGAGAGGGAAAAAAAGCACAAAATTACAAATCTCGTCACTGCAAGTCACTGCTGTTCTTTATTAAAATGCATCCACATGCAGTGACAATATCTGAAACTAAGGGCTTCAACATCCATCAAGGCTCAAATGGAGACCAGTCAGTTTAAACATGAATAATTCAGGATTGTCTGCTACAAAGGGGGATGTTCTTTAACTTGGCTTGTGGTGGTCACACACACACACACACACACACACACACACACACACACACACACACACACACACACACACACACACACACACACANTCACACACACACACACACACACACACACACACACACACACACACACACACACACACACACACACACACACACACACACACACACACACACACCCCACACACACACACCCACACACATGCATAGATAAAGACACATTCTATTCAAATAGGCAAAGGGGATCAATATTACAGACACATTTATGACTCACAATTCCTTTAGAAAACAAGCATATACTCATTGGGTTATATTGAATAAAAGGATTATCAGAATATTATGTAATGTTTAATGTAGTAACAAAACCAATATTAAAATGTATTTTAAGACTCACTGCAATTATTTTGGCAACAGACTGCATGGCGGGGACTGCATCGTGTTAAAAGCCAATAAACACAAATTGTTCTTTGTAAATTATAAAAACGGTACAATAGTTGCTCCTCCTCACTTTTAATACCAAGATCTGGACTATGTATTATGAAAATATAGATGTGCTGTCGTAAAGCATGAAAATATCAGTAGTAGCACCCCCGCACCCCCCCCCCCCCCACACACACACACACACACACACACACACACACAAACACAAGCATTGATTCATTCATTATGGCAGGGCTTAACTGCAACCACAGTACATCAGACCAGGTCTACTGCAACATTCCAAGAGCATCTAAGGCTTAACCAGCTCCTCAGTTTTGGAATGTTAGATTAAATCTCCTGATCCTTGCCTACAATCACCTGAAGCATTAGAACCATTCAACTTTAGACTAAAGTGCCTTGCTCAGCCCTACAGGACTGCAGTGAGCACAGCCTGGGCAGTTTTAAAAGAAGATGCTGGTCTGGGAGAAAACGCATCACTACACTGTCCTCTATTCACTTTTGCACTAATGTTGTCCTACCTATGAAGACTATCAATGATTTTCCAAACCAGAAGCCAGCACAGTTTGGACCCTGCAGAATGTCCATGATGCAGCCAACAGATCAGCTGATGGACTGGCCTGCAGCAGGACTCTGGGAGAACTAAAAATGTGAATCCAGCAAGCAAAGTTCAGGTAAGAGCAGCGAATCTAAGACCACTCCAACAACAACAACCTAATAAACATGTGGAGAAGCACCAGGACCATCACAGATCTGAAGCATAGTGATCAGCGGCTCTGACTCTTTAATCTTCTTTATGTGTTTGTCTGCATCTGTATATAAATATATAAAAGCACATACATATAAAAACAGAACAATTTTAGCAGGACTGGATAAGCCACTGCTTCTTTCTGTTTCCTATTAAACACCCACTGTTGGGGTTACTTTCTGTTAAAGTCTGGAATTTCTTTTTCCATTTTTTGTTTTTTCTTGAACATAAAAAAAGCAATGAAGAAAAAAAAGAAAGAAAGAAAGACTAGTCACAGAGCAAGTCTGGTCAGACTGTTGGTTTTTGTCAGACTGGATGTGTTAGATGGTGACATCATCTAACACACACTAACATATGTAGTCACTTGCATTCAAGCTTGTCTTGGTTTGTTAACACACATTGTTGTGTATCTGGGACTTCTGAGCTACAATTCAAATATAACTAGTTGGAAAGCCTTAAAACCTACCAGACATCAGCAGTCTAAATGTTCTCTTTTCCTGTCTTTTCTTTTCTCCATACTGGGAGCCTGTAAAAACTAAGTAGGGTTGCTACAACATAAGCAAAGCTTAAACTCAACACATGCAGCTGTGCAAGCAGCTGTTTGTTGGAGGCAATGCCACTGTCACTCAAGTCTTCATTCAGGAGATTGAACGTGTCCTCGTGACAAGGTTACACTATTTTTACACTCCAGACCTTCTTTAATGAAGCGCCTGCTGCTGCCAGCAGCTCTCCTGCACATCTTTGGTCACTGTCTTTGTTTCCCAGCGCCAAATTAAACACTGCTGCAAGGAATGTACACAGTGAGCAACACAGTTGATGAGAAATCACTGAAAAGCTCATTAATCACAGTGACAGACTGTGTGTTTTTCCTTTTTTTTAAAGACAGTTCCCTATTTTTGAGCAAACTGCTCATCTTTTAGATTTTGCACTTTTTTTCAGAAGATTAATACAGACACTGATCTATCAGAACCAGTTCTCATCTAATTGATAGCCAAACTGTTTGTTTAAACCTCTAGATAAAAAAAAGCTCTTTAAGCATACAGATGAAAAAACAGGTTGGCATTGTTGAGGAATTGTGTTTTTTCGTGTGAATTCTTTGGAGCGTTTCAATAGCATTCAAGGATCAGTTTGTCTCAGGCATTTTTTTCAATCAAGAAAAATAATTGTATGATTTTGTAAAAAAACATTCCACTGATTTTAAAGAACTTCCATACCTCTCACCTCTCATATATGGAGGATAACACAGGAACAGAAAAGAGAATCATTGTAAAATAATTGTTTTTTTTAAACAAATAAATCTTTCAAAATGAGTCGAAAATCTACAGATAAACCCACCCAAGCCACCCAAAACACTTTAATTCCCAGGATTAGGAAACAAATGACATCTTGGCTTCATGAGAGGAAGTAACCCAAGTCTGAGTCATGAAAACAACACGGTTCTTGTCATGGGATCAACAGATAATGTAAGTAGTTATTCAGAAACCCCACCAACAGGAGGAATAATCAAATTTAAGGATTCTGTGGGAGGAAAGGGTAATACCAGGATAATATTCAAAAACCACATTAAAAATCATATCATCAATGAAGACATTCCTTTAAAAGGTTCTTCTTTATTATTTACTAACAACATTTAGGAGCCATAATGACAAACTGCATATAGGTAGCAGTACTACGGGAGGAGATTAAGTTAATATCAACATTTTAGGCAAAAGGGAGAAGAAAGCTAACTGTATTAGTCTTAGACTTACTGGAGGAAAGCAAGGCTCTAATATATTTCCATTCACTGTTGCTATGTTCCTAACAATCACTGCATGGCTCCACAGGGAGAAACATGCTTCCTAACAGCCAAACTCATCAGAATAATAATGTTGGTCAGAACTGAATAAATGACATAATCTCTAATATTATCAACTGCTTTGCTTTTTAGTTTAGAGTTTTTTTCAAACAATACTCATACCGGACTTGTTTAAGGGTGCTTTGTATATAACCTACTTTGATAAAAATATTTTTTTCTGATTTTCCCCTTTGTTTCTTTCCCCTGTTTTTGTACTAATGATCGATTTTAACGTGTTAAACACACACATATCATCATTGTTCATTGAAAACTAACAACTGTGTTTCTTGCTTTCGTTATTCCAACTTTTCTTGAAATATTTCTTAAATTCAGATACACAAAAAACCATAAATAATGAAGAACATTTTGATTGTTTAGCATCTTTCACAACTTAAAAAACCCCCCCACAGAAGCTAGAGATAAATGTGCAGGCTCCTCACCTCCGCACTCTAAAGTCTGTTTGCCCTGTTTTGTCCCATATGTGGTCATAATTCAAACAACTGCTGTTGTAGGGCAAATAACCCAAGCCATGCTTCTGTGACCTCTTCACCCCAAACACTGTCCTTTCTTTGTTTTGACAAGGCTGCGTATTGTCTTACTGTACACAAAGCTCCAGCATTAATGCATTTTGAGTGGAGATCTTTGTTTTGGCTGCTGAAGGGCAACTGGGTAAAAAAAAAAAAAAATGGGATGGAGGAGGGGAAATTATTGGAAATCAACTAATCAATGATTCGGTTTCACGCAATCGATCGTTTACAACCTCTTTAGGTGCACATACTCAAATACACACAGTGCCACACAAAGGAAAATGAAAAATGCTCATTCTGAAAAAATAATCTGTAAAACAAAAAAGAAGAAAAATATTTAGTTCATACAAAAATCTTTTGTTTTTTTTCAGATTCCCTGACATGCCTGACAGATCTCACACTGGCATGCTGACAATGTGTGCACTGTAGCACTGCTGTTTTACTGCATCCTGTGTCCCACAGAGGTGGGGGATGTGGGAGACAGCAGACGCACTGAGGCCAGACTCTCTGAGAAAGCAGAGCTTTTTACACAGCGGGCAAACAAAACATCTGGGATTCGAACATCTTAAACGAAGCATGTCCATAATTGAGTCCAGTTATGAACAGACCCATATAACAAGTAGAAGACGAGTAATTGTTTTTCAGCAATAAGCATTAATCAGTTCAGATTAAAAAGAAAAGAAAAAAGAGCTGGATATTTTATATCTACTGTAGCAACATGAATATAGACTGAAATCAGCTGTTTGTCTGTTAAAAAGGAGTCTGTCAAGTGAACAGATGGGACAGTTTTGTAATTTCCACCAGAAATATATAAAAACTGCCCTATTTGTCCACATCTAAAACATCCCAAAACATGATCAAAAATCCTCAAATGCCAAAGTTTCCGTAGGCTGCTGCTTTGTGTGGGCATCCACTTATTTCCCATAATTACAAAAATGTGTTACACATTACTGATTACTTCTGACTAAAATGATTTTCCTTTAACTCTGACGTCAGTAGACCAAATAATAAAAAAAGTATACAGACTGACCTTTAGAACTAAGTAGAAATGTTTGATGAGACTTGGATGCTGTTTTTGTTGAGGTCCAGGATGCACAGTTTCAACATGTTAGGTGGTAATTATTTTGGTAACACAGCTTTGTATTTAAAATATATATTAAAAAGAAAAAAAAAACGCTTAGGTGAACATTGTCATTGGAGCCTTAAAGTTCCTCTTTTTTCTTCTTTATCCTTCCATCCTGTAAGGATTTGAGGCTTTATGTACAATGCTGTGTATCTGTGCTGTAAAGAGTACCAATATTGATTGCACATTTTTCTAGATGTATCTGTATAGTAATACATTCTCTATTTTACACAACATGTTCTGTAATAAGAAGAGGGAAGAAAAAGGCATGCAGCCAGCATGCCTGACCCAATGTAATTAAAGCTATGTTGTGACTGGATCCACACAGAGTAGTCTGTGGGAGGCCGGATCCTCACACACACACACACACACACACACACTACAGACACACACACACACACACACACACACACCCTGCCCCCAGTTTCACTGTTTGACTTTACTTCTCATCTCTTATTTTCATTAGCCCATGGTCATATTTTAAATCCCTTATCTCAACACTGTAAATGTTTCTTTAAGATTCTTTCATTCCAGTTTGACAGAGGGGCTATTCTGAATGCATGCGATGTTTATCCAAGCAGAGTCTGAGTACACTCTTGACTCTGTCCTACAGTGGTTTGTAGAAAGCAGCTTGAGTTTAAAAGAATCCCTAAACAGAAACGCAGTCGGCTCAGTTTATGCGAGTGAGCCATCTTTTAAACCACTTAGAGTCCACTTTAAGTTCTCTAATGAATACATAATTTTAATATTTTTTGCAGGGACATAATTGTCTAAGCAGGCATCATAAAGAATGCAAGAGGAAATTGTTTGAGTGCTAGAGCAAAGCGACAGAAACCAGAGAGCAAAACATGCAAATGGTCTGTCACTGGTGACTGATGTTTTGCTTTATATACAGAAACTAATGGCTGATCACGAAATCCTGCAGAGTATGGCAAACAAATTCCTCATAATGGCTATAAAAAAATAAAAAAATAAATAAAAGCTTAATTTATCAACAGCAACCTTCTTCTGAAGTTGGAAATTCTCTTGACAAGAAGTAATTGTCATTATCAAGATATCTGCATGTTTCAATACAATCTCATTGATGTTGGTTTTACTGGAAGTTTCATTTTGGAATAAAACATTGCATGTCAATAACAAATCTGACATAGCATAAATTAGAGAAACAATAAATGAAAAAAAAAATAATAATATAAGAGTAGTTTGGGTATATTTTAGCTACATTAACAGCTATGGTTTGATTATATGTTACAATGGACTGCCATACATGGCTGCAATCATTACAATCTTGGAAACACTGAGCTCATTTATATCACATTTGGCTTCAAAGATCAACTTCCTAACTACTAATTGATGCATGTGTGTCACAGTCATGCAAAATTCATCTAATCCCATCCACCATCTCCAAACTCTCTCAGCAGGGTTGCTCAGAGGCAGGTCAGAGCTCCATGCTTTCTCAGCTGCTGTCTGGTGTCCTGCAGCTGTCAGCACCTTTAGCATAACACACACTGTATCCAGGAAAAATAAGGCCCCTCCACTCGGTCCGGGGGCCCTCAGTCACGTCAAAAGCACGCACGCGCCAACAAACACTCACACCCGGGCAGTCTCTAGGGTCAAATGTTTCTATATCACGCTCTAATGGCTTGAACCTGTACATAGAAGATGAGATGGGGGGATTTGTCTCGACCACAGATGGTGACCTGATATTTATGAAGTCTCTATCTGAGGCTTCAATTAAAGTCCAATTCCCCTCTGAGGAATATCTGACTTAATCAAAACGCATGGGCGACCAGAGGAGTGCAGAAAAGAAAAACAAAAGAAAAAAATGACATGTCATGTAATTTATTTATTTTTTAAGTTTATGCACAAATAGGGCGCAGAGACACTGGTGCGCACAGGAAATCATGTCCCGCATCTCTCAAAATTTCGTTTGCGCTAATTTGATCTTGAAACAGAATGATGGACAAAGTTTAGACTCAGAGACTACGTCATGGCACCGGGTACAAGGCCTGCTTATGCGCGCGTGGTCATCTGACTGAGATCGGCATGATTAGTATTCTGCTCCATATGCGCCTTTTGTTAGGCCACCGGCGAGGCAGAGGAGCAGACACAGGCAGGGAGGAACGAGGTGTGGTGACGAGACCCTCTTTAATAATGCCTATGTTTTATGACGGCGCATTGCTTAAGAAAGCACAACAACAAAAAGGAAAGAAAACAGCAAAATGTGCAGAAAGCGTACCACCTAATAACCAAAGATAGAGATAACATAAAGAAGCAAACTTTTAGAATTTAACCTGTGGAACTGGATAGATAATTTGTAATTGTCTACAATTTAATCAGTGTTTTCAATAATAATGATGTAATCTTAACAGTTAAAACACACTTTTACAAATGCATGTACTCCATGCATTTAGATTCTAAATTTATGTTAAAATCTAAACTACAATACAAGCATTATTTCTGCACAATCAATGGCCCCATACGTCATTTAATAGACTCATAAAAGGGACCTTTGCTAAGCCAACCCAGCAATAGAATTTCTTTAACCTTCTCGTTTGCTCTCTATACCAAAAAGTAAACTGACAGTGAAGATGTTCCAGGTTTAAACAATTAGGAAGGTTTGCTAACATTGAAACTTAAGCATTTGTGTTATCATTTACCCATTTAAATCTGGATATAGGATAAAATAATTTCACAAACAAACTCACTTCCTAAATCAGATGTCTCAGCAGGTCCTGTCTTTACATTAGTTTAGTTTGATTTATCAGTTAACTCTGTGAAACAAATTAAGAATTTTAAACATCTCAGCTGCTTCTGCGGCTTAGATTGGCTAAAAAACAGGTAAGCTAACCAATAAGCTCATTCAAAGAATTGTACTGAATGTCCCTCCCTTTTTTGAACACTTTCTACAGGATGCTGCTCAGATTGATAAATGTAGTTCAATTTGAATTCTACATCCATCAGGCTTATGCCAGGTTAGTAGAAAGTTATCCATTGGTGAGAGTGCAGGAGGCAAGCTAATTGGAAACACCGGTATTGGTCCTTCATCCTTATAAAAAGGCTTAGGTGCTGTGTAGCATCAGAGGGATATGGGCTTATTTCTCCCCTCACTTTTGTCATGGTTATTTTTTTCAGGTTTTGCTTTGACTTGATTTGGTTTATTTTAGCCCAGTTTGCTTAGTTTAACTCTCAACATTTTCAACCATCACTTGTCCTGATTGCCAGATTTAGTCAGAGTCTGTTCTTATGTGTAAACTTAAATTACTTAGATTGTCCAATCAGTGCAGCTTAATATCAGACACAGATCAAAAACAAATAGGTGATTATGAATGGCTATTTCATTTATCAAAAGAACAAAAAAACAACACAAAAACAAATTGATCCAATGTGAACAACCAAATTCACTTTGTTTTTTAATGGGTTTATGGTGAATAACAACATCCTAGAATTTTAACTGTCCTGCATGATTAAGAGATCTTTCAATAAAAAACTATCTAAAGACACAGAGTTGGATAAAGGGCCAAAAGCAAGACATAATTCCAAAATAAAATGCAATATAAAAATAAATGAAAATAAACTTCCTGTCATCTGTATGTCTGGAAAGGGCTACAAGCCATTTGCAAGACCTAAACCCCAGCAAAATATGTTGAGAGCCTTTATCCACTAAAAGCTTATCTTGTCCCTTAACACTTCACAGTGACAACAGTAAGAATGCTATCCTGGGTAGGAAAGAAACTGTAGACTGCTGTGCTGAATCTGGAAAGCCTTATGGATTAGTGGCAAAGACATATGAATAATACTAATCACTTTAGGAAAACATAAAAAGAAAAACTACACAAAAGAAAAGCTAAAACAGTGCATTTACTTTCCTCTTCCTACCTCCTTCCTTACTGCCAACACTATTCAGAGAGCACATATCTTGGCAACCACTAATGAACTTTCCCTTTTGGTTTAAGTGTCTTTACACATTTGATCTGTTCAGAAGCATGTTATTTGCATTGTGATGGACTATTTTGCTAATTCAGGACCTGGTAAACTTGTTATTTATGGAATCGTGAATTCTTATCTGTCATAAACAGTTGCAAAGGACGATTACCCTCCAGCAGATTGTGACCTCAAGCTCAAGCATACTTGGGTTAAGCATGAGGACTTTTTTACAAAGCATACCAACATGTTCACCTTTGCACAGTTTGGAATTGCCCAGTCAAAGTCTAGACTTGACTAGTTGGGGTTCAATTATTATTTTAAGGTTTAATTTGGTTTGTCGAGCCCCTCCCCTCCCCATATGACTAAAATCATAATTTTAAACCAATCTTTGTACTTGTTCTGATTAATTTTTTAGATTCAAATTTTTTAACTCATAAATTTTCAGTTTGAGAAAAACAGTAAGACAGAGAAAAATCTGTAAGAGGGCAAATTCTTTCTCACCACACTCTGACCAAAGCTTTTCTTTCATCTGTCTCTCTTTTTGCCTTGCTTAATGTTTCTGTAGTGCTTGTACCAAAGGCAATGCAGATTTTCTAAGCTGTGTCTTGTGATTAGCCATTCTAAAACATGGTTCTTGGATTTCTAAGAAGTCTGGATCTGTTTTATTTTCTTTGTATCTGATCCCTTTGGAGTTTATTCATAGAAAAAATGGCTATTCCTGCCTTACAGATGACTGCCAGATTTACTTTCCTTAGACACCTAATAAACCATGCTCCATCAAACCCTATTATCTTGTATTGAGGACATGAAGCTTGGATAGCTTTGCATTTTCAAAGTTTGAAATGAAAGGACAACAGAGGTTGTTTCAAACAGGCCAATACAGTCTGAACCTTACACAACCCAGTTACTAATAATGGTTGCCTGGAGCTGTACATCAAACAATGCAACAAACCTGGGATTTATTATGGAGCTGGATTTTTTGGGATATCTGATAAACACATTAGCTTTACTTTTCAGAGAAGTTTCTTCCAGTTACATAAGACAAATGGCAAAACTTCAGCTGGTTTTCTCCATGCATTACCTGGAGAAAATAGTACGTGTTTATCTCAGTTTATCTTAACAACTGGAATGCACGTTATGCTAGGGTTGGTCAGGCTTCATTTTCACACCTTCAGCTTTTTCAAAATGCGGATGCCTGTATTTTTCCCTATCTTTGCCCACATCTTTCCAGCTCTGTCCTCTCTATATTTCCTCCGTATGCATCGTGGAGTGAATGAGAAAATCCTGATGTTGGCTTATAAAGGCTTAAACGCCCTTGCTCATCTAAGACTCCCTGTTTTGCTCCAGGCTCGTCTTTCTTCCAGTCCCTTAGATTACTCAACCAGCTGCTTTTAGTTCTCCCCAAAACAAGACAGAAACTTAAAGGAGATCTCTTTTTCTTATTGTGGCTCCTAAACTTTGGGAGCTTTAATTGTTAGACAGACATCTGTGCTTCCTGTTTAGAATTCCCTTTAAGAAACAAATCTTTTTTCAATGGATTCAGTCATATTGTGAATTGAGATGCTCCTCTAAATGGCTCTATTTTCATTAATGTTTTAATATAATTATTGTTACAATTATCATATTTTTTCAGTATATCACTCTTGATAAACCTTTTTTTTTAAATTAAGTTTATAAATACTTTATAAATACATTGGATTAGATCCCAAATATGCCCGACATCCAGTGTTACAGTACAGTGCAAATAAAGATTTGTCACCCATTTAATTGCATTGATCTCTAAAAGGCAATATCTTTGCAAGATATTTTCATGAATCTAAAGCTTATTTTATTTTTTACTCAAAAAAACATATGCATCCCACATCATTTTTTTAACTGACTTTACCTATATCTCACATCAAACTCTAATTAGTAGTTGGTAAGATTGACAAATGAATACATTTCTCTGCTGGACACAGCACACAACCAATGATTAGTGCATTTAAGTGATCCAACACCTCAGTTTAGGTTTCTTATTTTTATTCCTTAATATTCATCTCACATTTTTACCTGCATTCACTCTTAGTTATATTAGATTAGTTATATGCTACATAGCAGCAAAAGGTTTGATGTCTATGTGACCACACTGCATGGCTTTTAGTAAAATCTGGCAACAATAAAACACAAGCAAGTAGTTTGTGAAGAGCACCAAAGCGGTTTAGGATAGCCAGGTTTCATTATCAAAGATCTTCAGGGATCATTTAGAGCCAAGCCGTTAAAAAGCCTCGTAATAAGGTCAACGCATTCCATTAGGATGACTTTCAATTCTTAAAGACGTTTCCTGCAGAGCAGCTGCTTTACAGACTTATAAGGAGTTCAAAAATGAGTTAGCGTCACTGCACATACACACCTGCAGTACTGCATTTTTTTATTTCATTGATTAGTAGATATTCACAAACACTAACATATGGCAAAACCTGTGAATATGATAAATATTATAGTCAGCTTTTTCTTAAGTTTATCATCCCATTAGTTAGGTGTCAAACAGCAGATCAAACACATATAACCTTTTCAAGCTTATATAGTAATGTGTTGAAATCTGTCAAAAGTTTGTTTTCCTATAGCCTTTAACACCAGATAATAGGTTTGAACCTCATCCCTCCTCTAAAATCATTGACTTATACATTCTTAACCTAATAAGCAGTTTCTATTTTTGAATTTTCTTTTATAGAAGTCTATATTTAATCAATTCATATAGATGAGATTTGTCAGGTTTTTGTTTTTTGGAAGAAAATACACCTCTTGAAAGTCTGTAATACTCTTTAGACAGAAAAGAAGCCGATTGGAGGAGCTACAATCTCCTGTTTGTTTGCATTGAAACCATTATTTGTCTTGATTAACCCAGTTTTCTACTCTTATAATCCTGGTATTGTTTAACGACGCAGCATATAGGCGCAACTTTCCAAAAGCTCTGCGTCAAAAGTACATATTGGAAAAAAAAAGACAGTAATGTATTGGGATTTTTCACAGTTTACGAGCTCAGGCGCGAATTTCGTAATTCTTATGATATTCAGAAAGCACAAATAAGAGCTTGTTAAGGGGTGAGACCTACAAAACTCTTCAACGAGGGAACAAAGGGCCATTAAATAGAGGGTCTATGCCACAAGCGGCGGCTGCTCCTCCCCCTGATTTCGCTCCCCACAGGCATAAATCTCAACCCAAAGCACAGAAACGCATTACAGCCTTTCATACAGAGAGCCTATTTATCAAGTTGGGTAACTTTTTTGCAGTTAGAGGTCACCTCAGCACAAAAGGCGCTGGCCCAAACGCAGAGTCCATCCAACGGTCAAACAGATCACAATGGAGATTCTCTGCAGGCTTTCAGATATTTAAAAGTGTAAGGACTACAAATGACATGACTAAAGACAGATGAGGTGATGTTTTTAATAGACCAAGGAAATCTAACCGTGCAGTTTAGGGAAAAAAAATGACACTTAGAAACTCCTTACCAACTGACGCCTCAGCGTCAGGTTTTCCTGGCCCCAGCTGCTGAAGCATTCCAGTTCTCCTCTGGAGCCATCCTGGGCCAGAGACTCACCCAGAGCCAGGGCTCCCAGCACCAGACGCTCCTGCCTCTGTCTGCGCAGCTCCAGCTCACACAGCCCAGCCAGACTGGCCTCCAGGCGCTCCTTGGTCCGACTGCGCTCAACGGTTGCTGGGAAGGAGAGCGCACGCTGCATCTCCACCCAAATAAAGTCTGCTGTTAACAATCAATCAATAAAATTAATTATAATAAAAATCCAAATGTCAGCTTTAAACTCTGTTGTTTTCTGAAGTCCGGATTGCCCAGGTTTAGGAGGGCAAACGCAAACTACAGAGGGTCCAACTCTATCTTATTCCTCATGATAGCGCGGCTGTCTTGGAGCAGCGGCATGGTTTCTCTGTCCTCCTCTGCGCTGCACATTTTTTTTGGCTTGCAGCTGTCAAACGCATCCATGGAGCCCCGCCCTCCGCGGAGCAGCCACGGGGGGAAATTGAGGGGACTCACCCCCCCGCCTCCCCCCCACTTTCCCAACCCTTTTTTGTAAAATCAGTTTTTGCAGTATTGGATCCAGGAGGCTAGGCTGAGGTGCTGAGCTGCAAAGTGTCCCATCCCCCTTGATTCTTTACAGTGACGCGTCGACCTCACCCATCCTAGGACTAATGGACTTTCAAGGGGGATGGTGTATTTCCAGGATCAAAACACTGGGATCTGGAAATATATTTCATGTGCTTAAAACAACAATAATAAAACAAACCAAATCAACATGAGACGCGTCAAGTAGCGTCAAGAGAGAAGCAGTTTTGACAGATTTGTGTCTCAGCATAATATTGTTTAAATTATTCAGACTCATTAAGCCTGCGGTGGGATTTAAGTTAATTTTTCCAAACTATTCCCTCTTCTAATGATCCACATTTTATAAGCAAATTGGAACACATTTAGATTTCAATAAAAAGGGTCAGATTATTGAGAAAAAGTCAGAATGTCAGGAAGTTCTGGCTAAAAACACAACAGTCATAGCTAGATAAAGATCCTAAAAATACAATCATATCAAACAGATGTGGTTTTTGAAATGCTCTGATTTGGTAAGTAGCTATAGTGTCATGATCTTTGGGATGTTGGATTTGTGTTATGCCTTATTTTGGAAAATTAACCATTTTCTCCTGTTTCCATATTTCGTCTTATCTCTCATCTTTACCCCATTTCTGACCAACCCCCTCCTCCGTGTTCTCTCTCTCAGATAGTCACTTCTTGTCCAGATTTTTTCCTGTTACACCAGGATCTTCCCTTTCCTTCTCCTGCCTCTTTTTTTAATCCTGATCTACACCAGTCTACGACAGTAGCAGACTGATGATGGGTCTCAGAATGATAAAGTTGTAATTTGAAAAGAGATTATATCTTACTCTAGGAAGTAATATCATTATAATGCACCAGGCAGTCACTAGTATGTGATTAAAAGGCTGTCAGACAAAGATGGTGCTTTAAAGATGCATTAGGCAGCAACATTGTGGGATTACGTAAAATGTAAACTGTGAACCAATGCCAGGTTCTGGTACCTGCCCTATCAGTCTATTGGAGGCAACAGCGAACCTTAATCCAGGCTTGAAATACCAGGGACATTACAATCTGGCGACAGGTATCAGGAGGTATAATAGTTTTTCAGCTGTTTATGTTTTCCTTTGGAGCTATTTTGTAGATGTTAGCCATTCTTTCCTCCTTCTCCGCTGCTCCACATTTACTAAATTCATTTCACCACTAATGTACCTCTAACTGTATGTATATATGTATATATAGTAATTTTTTTTATTCTAAGGTCTTTTATCTGCAGAAAACAATGAACATGACAAAAAAATAAATAAATAACTGCATTGGTTGGAGCCATTCTGTGTTTCTGTTAATGACACAAATCTTTGCTTCATATAGTTTCCTTTTACTGTATCTCAGATGTATTTAAGTTCATGTTTCTGTCTCTTCATGGTCAATTCATGCTGTCACCCCGTTTCAAGACTCTTCATTCTTATTATGGACGTATAATAATTTCTGTCAGAACACTACAGTTAGAATCCACATAAATAGAACTCAGACAAAATGACACAAATAACTTTCATAAGAATTATAAGACACATCAAGAGGAAAAGTGGATCTCCTAAAGCAACCAAAATAATTTAAAAAAAATCCCAGAAGAGAAGTATGAAAATACCTGGGGCTTGTTTTGGATGTAATGAACATAAATTGTTTTCTTAATGGAAGTTGGATAAACAACTCATAGCCTTGGTGGGTGGGATCTGTGTGTGGCATGTTAGATTTTTTTTCTCTACTAGTGTAAAATAAAACTTGTCTAAATCTAGTAGTTGGCATCCTTCGACTCTCTATGCTGTCCTCACCACCTGGGCTAAGTCCTTCTCCAGTGCTGTGCAGCTCCTGAACCTCACTGAACACAGGAGGCTTTCCTCCATGGCCCTGTAAAAGTTATCTAGTTCTCCAGATCATTTTAACCTTCTGAAGGGCACTCAGAAATTCATTGATATTTGAAACGTTAAAAAGAGTACTTTAAGGGCTAAAATCAGGGTAAATGAAATTTAACAAAAACAGTCAATTGCCCTTATGATTAAAATTCCAAAGAATTCTTCTATTAGAAATTCATGAAATTAATTACAGAAGGAAACAATATTTTTTTTTCAAACAACATAACCCTCAGAACATTATTGCTGACACATGAATTTAATTTGTTTTACTTTTTAACTTAAAGGTATAGTGGAAGATCTTCGCGAATTTTTGAAACTTTAAAAAAAAAATGAACATGCACAATTCTCTAGTTGGCCCCAAGAGGGAACGCCTAGGGAACGCTTAGCTTTAAAAAAAAAACTTTATTTACAGGAGACAACATATCAACCGCAGTAAGCAATGTTAGATAACAGGTGTTTTTTTTTTATGCAGCATTAAGACAGATGTGGGCCTAGCAGACCCTGTTGACCACATTTGATCTCATGATTTTGCCTTGTTTGCTGCAAACGAGTTTTTATATCAAAGTTACCAAAAAAGGAAACATGTATGATAAAGGGTTAACCCTTTAAAAGTAGGCCTCTGCCAAAATTTAGTGGTGTGTTTATTCCTTCCCAACCAGCTGCAATCTACAATAGCAATCTTGGTCGTGCTGTCTTTCAGAGTGAGGTTGTTCTTGGAGCTTTGTTGTGTCAGATTATCGATCTCCTCTCTGTAAAGAGGCTCATCATTGTTTCATCTTTTTTTTTGTTTTGTTTGATATGATACTCACCATAGTGGTGTGTGGTGGATGGCCAAGCAGTCATGTATGAGAAGAGGGCAGAGCTGAGAACACAACCCTGCGGTGTGGCGGTGTTGAGAATGAGTGGAATAGATGTGTGTTTCCCTATTCCACCTGAGTCCTTATTGGTGAGGAAGTCAGTGATCCAGGAGCAAAGCTGTGTAGATAAACTCAGGCTGTGGAGCTTCAGTGAAGCATGTCAGGAAGGCTAGTGTTAAACACTGAGCTGAAGCCCACAAGAAGCCCCCTAACATCAGTGTCAGAATGCTGCCGATAAGTCAGTGCTAATGAGAGCATCCTCCAAAGGGCCACCCTCCCTGCAGGCGAGCTGCCAATTCTCTCTGTAGCCTATTTTAGCCAGTATCATTGAAATCTATTCTTTGAACATGCCCCTGCTGATGTCTTTAATCCTTTGCCACCTCACAATATGGCAGAAACAAGAGCGGTCTAACAAATGTGTCCATGACCAAATATATAATCCAGGATAAATTTTACTTACACTGCTAAAATATCCTAAAACACCTTTGTGTAGAAGAGAGCTACCAAAAGAACAGGGCAAAATTTTAATTATTCAATAGTTTCTTTAAAGTAATTTGGGAAGCAGAACTTTTTTTTCTAACATACTATTAACTGGAATATCACGGAAATATGATAATTGCTAAATTGCAAATGATTTATATCAAACGAGAAGACAAACACTGGTGTTAAGAACAGCTGCATGTTGAGCGTTATATATCTTTGGAAACTATTAGCATTTTAGTCAACAGGTTATCAGAACTTTATGTTTTCTTTCTTTAACCAACTAAACCCACTTTGGGATAACATATGGTGGCTTTACTGCAAAATACAGTTTTTTGACATTATATGTTGCTGTCAGGAAAATAAGATAGGACAAACCTTGGGGGAATGAAGAGGGACTAGAGTCAGCACACCCCCTCTTTGGACATCTCATGTAAAATATTACCTATTGTCACTCATGTAAAATATTCTTTTCTCACTGTGCAATAACACATGCCAACTACTGTGTAGCCCATGCAATTTTTTCCTTCTTTTATACGGTAAGTACATTTCTGCAGTGCAAGTGCAATTAGCCAAGTCAACTACTATGTAGTCTTCCCTTAGCTTTCTACTGTGCAGATATTTTTATATCTAAGGGAAACATATTCCAAGACATTGAAACATTACTTTTTTTTGTGTTTTTTTTTGTACTGTATGCACTTTTTTTCTTATATTTTTTCTGTGTATTTTTATCTTTAATTGCATATTGCTTTAACTCTTTGTACTCTATATAAGCTACTGGAACAAGAATTTCCCTGAAGGAGTAATCACAAGGAATAAATAAAGTTGAGTCTAAGTCTAAGTCTAAACTGCAGATTTGCATTATTGGTCTTTTAAATGAAACACACAACAATAATATGCAGAATGTAATACTGTAGGACCATAAGTGTCTTTTTTTTATTGAATTAAAAGATAAAGTCATTTGATTAGAACACGCCTTCTGTCAAGGCTTTTTTTTGGGCAGATTTTGCTCTAATCTAATATTTTAACTTCAAGTGTTGTGCTTTCATTGATTCTAAAAGGAAATCATCATCATTAATGAGGCTTGAAAAAAAGGTACCGGTATGTATGCAATAACTCTGTGTTTCACTTTATGAAATAGCCTTTCAAATATTTTAAATGATTAAATAGTATATGACTCTATCTCTGTATTTAAAAAAAAGAAATTGTCAGGTTAGTCCACAACATGGGCTTTAACAACACAGTATATACAGTAGATATTAACAGCCAGTCTATATAACAGCATTTCAAGTGAGGAAAGTAAGTCTACCGTCACTGACTGGTAAAAGTTATAAAAGCTGCAATTCCCAAAATAACAGCTTTCAGAACAACATGAATTAACAATTAGATTTTATTCCACACCACAGTGACATATTAATATTTCATACTCATATGTCATGCAATCCAGTTCTACTCTTTGTGGAGTCTCCTGAGGCGATGCACACGTTACCTTCTGTGCAGCCTTTTGCAAAATCTGAGGTTCCCTTTTAAATGTCCTATAAAATAAAGGAATTTTAAACTGATAATAAAAGGAGGATCATCAAGGTTTGTTTGGATGTTTAAAAATCTTTATTCATACTTCCAGTCTCTACTTCACATGAACCAGAAAGCCACTTCTGTTTTCGGTTTCTATGAGGCAAAGTCATCAGCAAGTAAAACCCACGCGCAGCGCAGGCCCGATTCTTTTGTCGGTGCGATTGTGTCCACACCGCAGAAATACACAACATATACTTGCAGTATATTCATCTTGTGTATGCATCTCACTAATAGTCTAGAGATGAAAATATATTCTAAAATAAAAAAAACAAAAAAACAAAAAGACAATAATACAGTAGAATCGCTTAAAAAAAATACAGCAGAGCATGTTTTCTCAAGACACACTTGAAGAAGAGCGTTTTCCCAGGAGTGTTGATCAGTGGTCGTTTTTTTTAAAGAGGTCAAACCACACAATCTGTTAGTTATCTGTGATGAAAACTAAAAAGAAAGACAGAAGAACTAACTCTGGCCACTTGTGTTACACAGCAGCAACCATACAATCATTCATTTGACACAGGTTAACTGTGCGAGTGCAAGCTAGAAAAGAGAGACTGAAAGCAAACTGGGATTGATTGTTATTTGGATTTGTGCAAGACAAATTTTGCATAACTGTGGACATGTTGCAAATACATCCTTATAGTTTTCTATATCAAAATCAAGCTCTTAGAATAGGCATGGACAGGTTACGTAAATCAAAGTGTACCATGGTTTTAAAAATGTACTGTTTCGAAACAGCTAGAACCCTCCATCATATTATTCCTGCAGTTTAAAATATTTTTTTAGGAGATGCCAAGAGCATCTCCTGAGTTAAGCATAAGATTTGGAGGAAATGGAACCATTTCGCCACCTGTTTATTGTGCACTGCTGGTCAGGTGGCTAAACAAAGGTTACTGGACATTTATCTCACTCAATTCTCAAGACCAATTTAACTAGAAATGTTCTCCCTTACAGACAACCAATGTGGAAACTCGAGGAGCTCCACTCATTATGCTTTTGACAATAATGTTATAAAGGCTGTAATCAACAGGCTACATATGACATTTTGGTTAAGCATCTGAGTGCAGGTCGCCCTACAGGTCAGGTAGCCCTACCAATTTACCAATTAATACAACTGATTAATATAATATTTCTATTGATGTGTTGCTCTATTATCTCAACAGCAAAAAAGTCTTAAACTCCAGGCAATGGCTTGTTTAATTTAAAACATACCACTAAATTTTGCATGTTTAATCTGCTAGTCTAAAATAAATAAAGTTAAGGACAACATTATTATAACTGTAATAATATTAAGCATTATAATTTAGCAGAGTTAATTTTTTCCTTTTTACTTTAATTAAGATAAAAAAAAATCATATGGATTTGTTTTCACTTGTTTGAGTAAATACCATGGTACTGTAAATGCAAAATTCTGATATCAATGTTATGAAACATGAGTGTCAACCTGGCCCATGCCTATCTGATAATATTCAACTTTTTTAAATGAAAAACACCAGCTTGAGTGAAAACTCTTAAAAGCATACCTTTAAAGCATTTCAGTCATATTTCCATTGAGGAAAACATGACATTCTTTCACCATTACTTACATGAAGCACAGCTTCTCTGTAATCATCATTTTAAACATTCAGACTTTTATATTTCTCTCTGTTATCATGACTCTGTGCCTTCTTTGAAGATACAGTAAACACATCAGATATCCAGCCCTTAAACTTCTCTCCTTGTTTAATCATAACATAGAGCAAAATTCAAAATTCACCTTTTCCTGCTTTATCATGAAAATAGAGATGAAATCCCAATTTTTACACAGGATGTGTTGAGTATAGATCCCAGTTTCAAACACTTCGAAGGATTTTAGAAGTTATAAATCTCCACTGTGGCATTTCCTCTACATTCATCTCAAAACCAAACCATTAAGTTATGTCATTCTCTACCTGAAAAGGCCTTAAAGCGCTTTACTTTATGAGAAGGAATAATTTTCGTTCCAAATCCTTGAAAGTGCAGTACTGGGACCTTTTTTAAGAAAACTAAACTCTGAAACAATGCATCTCATTCCTTACATACATATAAGTGTATGTTTTTATATATATATATATATATATATATATATATATATATATATATATATATATATATATATATATATATATATATATATATAGCTACATGATGAAAAACTCCATTCAAAACGATGTGAGAAAGTGTGATGGTGCAATTTTAATCTTAACTTTTGGTTCAGTAAGTTGTGTTTCATGCTTTTATTGCACCTAGAAAGACACTGTGAATGGAAAGAATTACAATAATCAAAATTTAAAGGGATATTTTGACATTTTGAGAAACATTATTAAAACTACATGCATTATTTTTTTATTAGTTAGAACTTAAATTTAGAGATGTCAAGTTTTCTATGATTTGTCTTGTTTTTTTATTCTCTAAATAACTTTTACAGACACAGAATTGGTGCAAATCATCACTGACCTTTGTCAAGATGTCTAAAGGTCTGTATTTAACCAATAGAGATCAGGCTACTGTAATGGAGTGGTAACATGAGCGAAGGACTTGCCCACAGATGTCAAATCAAAAGTTTTTGTACAACTGTGACCTTCTTCTAAGAAACACTTTAAATAATGTGTTTACTTTTGCAACCAATCACTTTATGAAAGCAGGGATTCATTTTTTCATCACATGAATCTGAATCACTTTGGAACAAAACTCTTCGTACTGTAAACTGCACCAATGTGGGACTATAATGAAAGGCGACACCCAAAATGCATAAGCAGAAAAAAAAAAAAAAAGGCAGTCCGGCTGCAGAGAGCCAGAAATAAAAGGAGTAAAAGTAAGAGACATACGAGTGTGGAATGGTAAAAATGTCACACTTTCCAGCACACATGTGTAAGCACGCACACGGAACCCACTCTCTCTCATTCTCTCACACACAGACACCCACCCATACACACCCAAACGAAAGAGCGCGAATATAATCGCGCAAATGCAGAGTCATACTTGCACACTGGACATGTCACAGACATATCTGGCATGCATTTCTTAGAAGAAAACACTTTTCATTAGAAACTCTAACTTGTCTCGAGCGCTGAGAATTTCAGTTTGTACATAAATTAACAATAAATATAGCTCATGTATTTATATATGCTTATATTGAAATATATATAATAAATAATGAAATATTCTTATATATTTCAAATATATTCATAGAATCCTTTGCAATTTGAAACATCTATAAAGAGATTTCATCACAGTTTAGTAATAAAACATATAAGATCTTCCTACTGGCCTGGCTGCAGAGTCCCCAATTTAATTGTTAGAAGACGTATTAAACATCTGACCAAGTCCTAATAGGCTAATACATTCCACTTCATCAGGAGGAGATATAATGCAAAGTTGTAGTTAGTAACCATCTGACTGGTTCTGCTGATAAGACAAAGTGGAATCTTAGTATTCCACAGATGAACATTTTGACATGTTGGTCTGACAGGGAGCCAGCCCTGACAGGATCCATACAGGCCAGGTTTAAACAAGGCAACAGGGAGGGATCAGTAAAGCTCGACTCCCGGTTCTAACACCAGTTCTGTTTCGTTAAACCTGCGCTCGGATCAGCTGGGGGCTTCGTTAAAGGGACGCTACAGCGTGGACTCCGAAGGGACGATTCATTTTTGGAACAGTCAAGAGAGTTTAGGACTCTGGGTCTCTCTTTTTCTATTCTTTTTTTTTTTCTGACATACATAGACTGGAACTGGACCATATTAACACTGACTGAGGACTATGGTTGTCTACATGCATGCAGTAGTTCCTTCTTTATCTCGGAGACTCTCCGGTTCACATGGCTTACAGTAGGATGCACATAAAAATAAAAAAAGAGGAGAAGAGAACAGTTTCCCTACTGGTGTTAAGAGCGAGAAAGTCTCGCCTCTTCTTATGGTGCCTCAGAGATATCAGGGATACCTCCAGTGCTCCCCTCTCTGGGGCACTTTAACTTCCATGCTTGGGAAACCACTACCATCCCTTCCTTTGTGACTTTGGACCCGCTCACTGTTGGTCCCGCCTCCCTCCCTGCCCCTGTCCTGCTGCTGCTGTCTTCATACCACTTGACAAACAAAACAGGTCCTTGTATTGCACGGCATGCCCTCATGGCCTTGTGGTGGTGTGTCAGTGATAACGACTTTTCTTCTCCTCGGTCTCAGAGCTGTAGTCTCTCAAACCAATGCCTCGCTGGAGGTTCAATAAAGAGTCTTTCATCTGAAGACGAAAACATGAGGAAAGAAAAACAAAACACCAAAGCATTAAAAACAGGAACAATATTATGAACTACAAACCTCTATCATACAAGAAAGTCCCACAAGCCTCCAGCATCTGAACACAGCTGAAAATTAAAGATATTGTTCAGTGATATTTAAGGGTGTTTAATATTTTTGTGCTCCTGAATTTGTTGTCTTTAAAGGATAACTATTTTTATTTTTCCATGAATATTTCTAATTTCTGTTCGTGCCCTTTAAGTGGATTTTGGATTTCTATGTTATTTTTACAATTAAGGTTGGAAGCCCACACTGAAATTAGCTGATTTGGACAAATTATCGAATTACTTTGTGTCTAATTGTTTTATTTGAACTTTAAGGCAATTCAATGTTTTTATTCATCCTCAAATTTCAATCTTTTTTTTTAAATATAAATGACACCTGACAACCATTTGCAGGCTGTTCTTTATACTGTTCTTTGTTTGCTTTACTTTTTTTTTGTCTGTAAAGATCTAAAACAGATGCACAAAAAAGGTTAACGCCAGAAGTTGTGGAAAAAAGGTAAGAAAACCTAAACCTAAAATAATGCCATGGGTTTAACCCCCGTCTCTGAGAGATAAATGTAACCATAACATTGGTGGATTAAAAACCTAAACCTAAGAACAGTGGATTTTCATAAAATTCCTGACTTCCAGTGTTTACTTCTCCCCTGTCCATGTAATACGGAATCAGATGTGTCTTCAAAATTCAATTTTCCTTAGCCAATAAACGACTCACTTCTTTGTTCCCTTGAGGTCAGGTTAGTGGAGTACTTTACTAATTGTTGCCATGCCTCTTTGCTCCGTTATTCAGAGGTTTATGGTTGTAAAAAAGAATGAAATGTTAGAAGTGAGAAACATAGCGACTTTTTATAGCCCTTGTTAATGTGAAATGGCAAATATTACATTAGTGTAGATACATTTTTTGAGGTTAATGCAATGTTGAATGAACGTAGCATTATTTCAATCAGCTTTGTTAATTTCACACAAGGTATAAGGATTCAGAACTGCTCTTCCTTTTCTATGTATTGTTATTTTGTTTAATGCATGGCTAATTTGTTACAACAGAGTAGACTTCTAATAAGCTCCATGTTCTGCATATTCTGAGCTGCAGGATCTTTGCAGGAAGGGGTGGAGAAGTAATAACAGGCCTCCTGTCTCATATTCCTTCACCAAACACAGGTCCATAGAGACGTGATGTTTGGTGAAGGGGCCGTTTAACCCTTCAGCTTCAGTTGAGTCAAATTACAGCAGGGCCAATCCTCGGACATTTCTCACGATTAGAAGCCGGTGAAACCCCCTCTTTGTGTTGCAGTACCTGGTCCAGCAGCACTACTGACGACTTTATGATGTCTCTCCACTTCTGCAGTTCGGCGTCGTGGTAACGCTGCTGCGCCTCCAGGAGCTGAGCCCACTCCATTTGGGTCTGAGGCAGCTTACTGAGAATCACACACACACACAGAGGCAACATGAGGGTGAAGCTGCTGAAGCATGATTTCCATTTGGAGCGACTGCCAATAAACAGTTCGGTAAATTGTTTCAGTAAGCCCAAAGCTATTCAGGGGTAATTTTAGACACAGTGTTTTCCTGTCACATGAACAACCATATGGATATAGTTTAGTCTGTATGTCTGAGTGGGTGTGTGTGTGTTTGAGATTGAATTTGTGGCAGCCGCCGGTGCAAATAACAACAGCAGAACTCTGTTCAGGCTCTACCCTGATTGGGTTTTCTGTCTCCTCATGAAAGTCCATTAATCATTTTGAACTGCTTTCACAAAAGACTTCTGTATTGATAACAAGCATGTGCTGATGATGAATCTATCCCTATGTACCTCTCCTGAAGCCGCAGACTTTGCCATGTTGTTAAGGACTGTGCAGAGTACTCGAGCATCCAAAGCTTGTAGAAGAGCATCATGTTGAGGAACACCAGGAGGACCAAGCTGGATAAGGTCAGGAACAGCAGGGAGAAAACAGTTTAAACACTGAGGTCTCTGTGTTCAATTTAAGAGTATCACAGCCGAGCTGCACCACTGATTAAAGCCATGTGAAGAAGTAGGAATTTATAGCTATGTCCAAAAATCTGAAATTATTTTTCATTTCTTAGTATCTTCTTTCCAAAAAGAAACTTGAGGCTAAGCAGCAGCGGATTGAAATCAATAGATCTGGCTCTCTGTATGTCATGCAGGATTAATCTTATTATTCATACAACATTGTTTCTCAAATTTACTTACTTTGTTACTTTTAAATAATTACAAAATTATTACAAATTTCCCTCTCGTATTTGCTTAATTTAGACGAAAAGAACAACTCAACTTAATCAATTTATTTTGCAGACCATCTCTGTTACCAAAAGGTGATATTTTGTGACTAAGAAATCAATTGTAAAAAAAGTTGAATAAACATGGATTTATTAAAAAGCTTCCTTGGTCTCTCACTGGAGGTTACAGAGAGAGCTTGTTGCCAAAATGTTTAGGTGTATAATCTGAGACTAATTAAAGGGGAAAAAGGTCTGAACAGGAAAATCATGTGAAGTAACTCAAAGCCTCTGAATCCCCTGGTGATCCACGGCCTGAGCCAGAACCTCAGGGTTAGCACCACAGAAGATGGTTTCTATTGTGGGCCAGACCAGGCTTTTCTCTGATTATTCTAGTTCTGCCTGCGCAGATGAGTTCTGCTGCTCTTGGCTTTTTTAGATGACTAATGGCTCCTTTATGTTAAATTACAAACAAACCTATATACTGGAAGAAATTATTTAAATAATATTGAATGCATTAAAGATTTATATGTAAATTTGACAAAACTTTCAATGATTTAACCCAGGATTTAAAGGAAAACAAGCCCATAATGCACAATGAATAGGGCAAGATTAGGAGTATTGGTTCTTACTGGGCATAACTTCTGGCTGTCCGTGTTTTTGTTTGAGAGTCAGCGCTCATCTGCGCAGCTCTTTGCACAAGACCTCATGATCATCTGTAGGGTTCAAACAAGGACTGGGGCTTGGAAGTTACTCCACCAGTAAAATGTTCCAAACCAACTCAGAAAATAGTCAAACCAGTAGTTTGAGCAAGGTTTAGTTGGTAACAATTCCCACTGGTTACCTTAATCTAAGGGAATGCTCCATCAGGACACAGGGGTCATAATCTTCATGGATTGAAATGAGTGATGCGCGGTGGAAGGATAAATGAGTCATAATGAGGGGTTTGTGGTTGAATTTTCCTTGCATAACTATAATATTAAAATCTACTGATCTTAAAATTTATGATCTAGACATATTTTAGTCATTTAGAAGAAGCTTATTGGTAGATAAATTACTTCTGAATTAAACCGGTTTCCTATTCATGGCTCAAAACGTACTAATTCAAAGGAATAAAATAACAGGTTTAAAGGCTGAATCCCCTTATTAAAGTTGATCAGCTATTTAGGATCGTTATCAGTTAATTAATAGAAAAATGTATTTGCAAACATTCTGAGTTAATTAACATTCATCTAAAAAGTCCATCAATGGCGTTTAGGATATGGTTATATGTGTGAGAAAAGCCTGATCTGGGTGTCTGTGGTCATTAAAGTAGAAAGTTTAAGTATAAAGAAGCCAAAGGTGGATTCAGTTTTTTTACTTCGTGAGGCCCTGGATAACAACAAGACATATACCTGAGACAGATCCTTCAGATTGCAGTAGAAGGAAGAGGAGAGAAAAGTTACACTTAGGGACATGATAATAACAGACAGAGTGTGCACGGTGCCTCTACATGAATGACCTTTGTTTGGATTTATGTGTGTGTGTGTGTGGCATACACAAAGCTGATGATAAGCAGCAGTTTGGAGACACTGTACAGAGCTAGGCCTCCTGGCAGGTGATGGTGTTCTGGACTTTGGTGCCTGGTCTGCGTGGAGCCCACCACATGTTTGATTCTCTGAATCACTTCCTCGTCTGTCGGCGTGGTAACAGGGCTGAGGGCCTCATCCAGGTGTTGGCTGCGCATGTGGGGAAGGGGCCTCTTCTTCCGCCTCACCGTAGCATTCTTCACCACCTTGGCCTTCGGAGACAGCTGGTGGGTCTCCATCAGCTCCTCCAGCTTGGACAGCTCCACCTCTAAACAGGAGAAAGGACATTTCTGTTATGTCAAGATGGGAGGAAGTTTAGCAGCAAAATAAAAGCATCTGCACCTATGTAGTGAAGAACTCCATGGGAGGATTCAGGATCGGTGCCTGACTTCAGTGAGCAGCCTGGTGCTTCAATCAGGCAAACCAGCAATTAGCTGCGCGTGGAGGCTTAACACACGACTAATTTGTCTGCAGTGATTTAATGTTTGCAGCTTGTGCCTCTGTCATCAGCACTGGCAGATATTTGTCTTGCTGCTTCTCTGTAATCATGTACTCAGGCTTATCTGCTTTGCATAAACACTTGTAAATGTTTATCAAATTCCAGATCAAAACTGGATTTTTGTAGCCTTATGGGTTTATATGTAGAGAGGGGCTTGTCATTATCACCACATTAAACAACGTTGTTTTTTTTCCACAATAAATAAAGCTGAGGTATTTTAGTTACATGGACATGAAGTTGGGACACTTCATGCAGGTTCGATTTTCCTCTTAGTTGTCTTATTCCTACTGTCTACTGACGCTCTTTTTTAGGTTTTAGCAGGCTTTCCTTGTATTGAATGAATTGAAACCCTGTGAAAAAGTAGTGCATGAGTATTAATTGTAAGTAAACTAATACATTTTCTCCTAAAAGGAGCATTTAGTTCCATTAATCCACAAATCTAGAATTAACTCCCCGGCTTATAACCCTCAGTTGCTTGAATTGAGATTAAAAACGTATTTGGATAGGCCTTTTACTGTGCTGTCTAAATATTATTAGTTGCTGGTTTAATGTTTGCTCCATTTTCCTACTTATTTAAAAAAATATATATATATTTCAGAAAAATCATTGTTTTTTAAATAAAAGCTTATATTTTAAGGTGTCACGTTTATTCTCTTTTACTATTTGTATTGGCTCTTTGTCATTGCAATGAACTATAATTTTTTTTCTCATGTATAGCACTTTTAATTATCTAGTCAAAGAAATGTGCGAGTATGGTGACAATTTGTATTTAGGTTGTTTAAAATGATTCCCCCCAAATTTAGTGGCACCGACTCCCTTTAGATGCATATTAAGCAGTAGTTTGAGTTCACAACAAATGTGTGGAAAAAATAGGCTTTTGTCTCATGAAATTAAAGTTGAATTTTCAAGCCTACTGAAAAAAACTATATATTGGAAAAAAAGACCTGACTGGAGAAGACCAGAAGTTGGGTTGTTAGCCTTTTAGCAGAAAAATAATGTAAACATTTATGTAGACCTACAGTGAATGGTTTATGGAAGCATTTATATGAGTTGAAATCACCCAGTCAAAGTTCGTACCTAAACCAAACTGAGCTTCAACTATTTTAATCTTCTGGACCAGATCTGTGTTCAGACTGTTTTATTCAAGTTGATTTATTGTTAATTAAGATCATTGCTTCATATGAACCTTGGATTTGTTAACTTGACCATTATGCAACATAACTGCTTACAGCAGGCTTATCTTTTCTCTACTATCCCTGTTTTAGATTTGATCAATTTATGCCTTGTCAACATATAATTACTAAAAGATTTCAAGACTGCTGTAATTCAGCCTTCACTTAAAAGGATAGTTCGGTATTTTTGACATGAATCTGTATGGCATCCCCATCACCAGCGGCATGCAATCACACTGACTTACCCCTGGCAACATCCTGTGAGCAGAGTTCTCGTCCAGTTTTGGTCAAGCCAAAAGTAGTCCGGCAGGTTT
>NW_015151521.1:91503-198634 GCF_000732505.1 Cyprinodon variegatus
AAACCTGCCGGACTACTTTTGGCTTGACCAAAACTGGACGAGAACTCTGCTCACAGGATGTTGCCAGGGGTAAGTCAGTGTGATTGCATGCCGCTGGAGATGGGGATGTCATACAGATTCATGTCAAAAATACCGAACTATCCCTTTAAGGAACATGCTCATGTTCCAGATGTCAAAACCAATTATTGATCCTGTTTTGCTAATCATGGATTTTAGGAAGAACAAAGTTATGGGGTGGTCAAGTTTCTAGTTTATTTCGGACAGTGAGATTCAATTATGCTATGAAATGTTAAGGGTTTTACATATGGTAAATTGTATGACTGATGCAAAACCAAAACTGAAATAACAAAGCTTTACCCAGTTGGCGGAAGTTCTCTTCAAGTCCACTCCAGAAGTTTTTCTCAATGAAACCTTTGACCAGCCCCCATGGCTGCTTCCTGTACCGCAGCTCTGTTGAAACCCTGAGAGACAAAAATGCATATGTTAGATCACAAAAAGGACTAAAATGGCAAACCATAAACCAGCAAGTACTCACCGTAACCGGCATTTATTCTTAGCCACCCGTGTGAGCATGTAGCGGTTCAGCGTGTAGAAGTAATCATGGTAGGGCACGTCATGCGTGATCACCTCGGCATCGATGATGTAGCACTCACTCTCCTGACTGGCTTTGTACAGAGTCTAAAAAAATATCAGAAATGTGTTGGATAAATGTGCTTCCTGTGGAAAAACTGAGAATATTCGGATGAAACAGCAGCGATGCTCATTTCACCTGCGTCTCTGTGACTGTGGCTGTTTTTGGTGCCAAAGGGTTAGACAGAGAGATGGTGTACATGATAACCCTGGACTGGTTTCCTGCATCCTCCTTCTTCCATGGGTGGTACACGATATCTGGATGCAAAAATGAAAACTGTAATTTTGGTTTCCTTTCCTTTTTTTACAAAGCTTATAGTCAGAGTGGCTCTAACTGTACAGGCTGGTTGTCCTGAGCTACATCTAGAGATATGCTGCTTTAAGTTTAGACTGCTGGAGGACATAGTAACCCCTTTTTCATCATTCTGCTCTCTTCTATCTCTATTCTTCCACTCGCAGAATTTGTTAGTTCAATCTCTAACATTATATTCTCTCTGCTTTTTTTCCCCTGTTCGGCTGGGACTATCAGCCGTGCTGCTGCCATCAACATCATTCTTTATAGATGTTGGAGCTTGATCTGTTTTTTCAGTTTACACCTGCTTCTCTGACTGTTACTAACTGTATGTGTTCTATTTTATCCTCTGACATGGGAGCTGGCTCAGAGCTTGTCTGCCTGGCTGTGTGTGTCCTGGATGGGGCTGCCTGGGGAGCTGGTTGGCAGTTGCCTTTTGTATTTCTGCTTCCTTTTCTATCTCTGCTTAGGTCTACTTGTTTTCTACTTGGTTCTGCTGGAGGTTTCTTCCTGTTAAAACAGTGTTTTCCTCTCCACTGTTACTATGAGCATGCCTGATGTGAGGGACTGCCTTGGAGTCAATGAGTCGAAGCAATAAAATTGTTTTCTTTAGAAAGCTTTGAATAAATTTTGAATTTGGTTGAATTGTCTCTGTAAAGTGTCTTGAGATGACATGTGTTGTGAATTGGCACTATATAAATAAACTAAATTGCATTGAATTGAACTGGTTTTATTATCCATAGCTAGTGTATCAGAAGAAGTAAAGCTTGGGGTTTCGGACCTGAGAAACGCCTCTGTTCCATGAAGTCACTCATAAACTGAGACTCTGTGAAGAGGATGTCATAGAGCTTGTCCACACTGAACTTGTACACTTCGTTGATATGTTGTCTGCCATTTAGGTCTTCATGGAAGGCCTGCACCTCACCTGTATAATAAATCAACAGGAAAACACACAGCTTACATCTGTCTTCATCATCTTCTCATTTCTGAAGGAAAAGGCAGGTTCAGTAAAGTACCCACCCTCGTCATGGGTCTCTGAAGAGTCGCTGAGCTCAGTGGGGATGTCTTCGTTATCATTAAAGTCCAGCGAAGGTGAGGGAACAGGACCACCAGGCCCGCTGGTGTCGTTCTTATCCTCTACCACTAGGGGCACTGTGAGCAGCTCACCATCCGGTAGACAGTCTGCAAATTCCTCAGCAGGGAGTTCAAACTAGAGAAAAAAAGGAAAATGCAAATGAAAATTTTGCTTGACCTCATCTAAAATTTTTCTGTCAGAGGTGAAATAATATATGTGTTGGGTTAAAAATCCATTCAGCAACTTACAGTAATGGTTGTTTCATGGTTTCCTGGGCTTGGAAGGGAGTTATTTGGGATAACTTTCTTGTGCAGTAAAGGAGGACTCCCCTCAGGCTTGGCGTCTGTGCTGTTCTTTGTCAAGTTGTCATTGTTTATCTCGTTCTCTTCATTGGGAATCTCCTCGCTGAACCTGAGGGCACCAGAAAGCGGTAATTAACCCCACTCACTTCCTTATCTTCTAATAATCAGCTTCTTTTAAAATCCTCAGCATGTCCAAAGCTGTCCACGGATATCTTCTCCTACAAGATCTTATCAATGAGTCTGAACCAACTTATGGGCAGCTCTAAAAACTTTTTTTTTCTTTTTTTTAAATAGAGCCTATTAGCAATTCCAAACATACTGAAAAGTATCTTACTCTCCTCTTGTCGCCCACTCAGCTGTGTTGGTGCCAAAATATTCACGACTGTTTGTTTTAAATGGGTTGGGTTTGATATGATAAGACTTTGCAGAGGAGTAGAAATAAAGCATGGGGATCTGCACCAGGCCACATGCTTCGGAGATCTTATAGGGAACGGCCAGCAGACAGGAAGAACAGATCAATGTTGTGTTGCAGAATCAGAAGTATGGAATAAACCAGCGTTACAATAAGAAACTCTTTGGTTTTGGTTCTTCTAAAAATGTGAGCCAAAGAAAATAATCAGCTGGAGTGAATTCTTACAGTTGTTTTAGGAATGAGCTAAATAGAGTTATGAAGTTAAACCAAAAAGTTACTGTTAAACTTTTTCTATTGTTTAAAATCTCTGAAATGAGAAGATATCTGTGAAGATTCAAGTCATGGTCAAGCTTGAAAAGTTCAGTTTAGGCAACTGCATGTGTTTTTATTTTTCGAAGACATTTTACCTCTCATCCAAGAGCCTTCTTCAGTTCTAACTATTGGTGGGGAGCACTGAATATATACATATTGTAGGTCTAAAAAAGAATTAGGAGAAAAAACAAAAGCTGGCTCTGATCCCTCCTTCTTAGTAGGAGTAGGAGTTCTCCCACTAGTTAGAACTGAAGAAGCCTCTTGGATTAGAGGCAAAACGTCTTCTAGAAAACTTCACGTCTATTTGCCTAAAGTGAACCTTTCATGCCAAAGAAGGTTTAAGGGTGACAGGAGTTTTGTCTAGCTGCACACCAGAGTTGTTGCATGGATCTTGTTTTATCTGGTATTTTACTCTCTTGTGTAAAACTTTAGTTCTTCCTTCTGGTTAGGATTCCTAAGAAAGGTCCTGAGGTGTTTAAGAAACATCAAAACGAAACTGTATTCTTGGATGAACTATGATTATCGAATTATTTTTGCTTTCACTTGAGGCGGTTTTGATTTGAAAAAAGACCCGTTTTTAATTTCTCTCTTAAGGTTAAAGTACAGGTTAAGCTAGTTCAAGGTAAAATTTATGTTTGTTTAATTTCAAAGTGATTTAAATACTAAAATAATGTCTTTTATTTTTACAGATCTTCATCAGGGTTCTAACAAGCTAGTGTTGAGTTTTCAATCATCCTGTTAGAGTTTGTTTGGTCTCAGTGTTTCAGTAGTTTGAGACGCATAATCCAATGCAGGTCAGAGTCGTTAAGAAACAGTAAAAACCGTGAAGCTGAAAAAAAGGTTTGACCAAGATGCCAACTTTCGTGTTGTTAGTAACTGATGGTTACCCAGTCACTGATTCTCACAGCATCAACATTTTGTTCATGCCTCGTCTCTCACTTTGTTCTCCCTTCTTTCAACTATGAGCTCAAAATAAAGCCACATAAAAAAAAAGAAAGTATTTTTTTTATTTTCATGTCGTTAGCTACAAGTAGTAAGCTACCACTACTTTCTTTTCTAGTTTAAAATAAGAGTCATATAAATAAAATCTTGCTTAAAGGGACAGTGTGTGACATTTTTTTTTGGGTAAAAGTTAAGTATTTCTTTACATCAAAAATGAAAGCATTATTATAGCTTTGAATTAGTCATTTATAAATACATGGGTGGCAGTGCATTTAATTGGAGACGCCATGTTGTGTCGCCATTTTTGATCAGAGTAGCACAAAGGGGACAAACTTGTCAGCCTTACGTGTTTTAACCCATATCTGAAAACATGTTGTCGGTGTCTGTCAAAAACAGAGACAGAAGTTATAACCTGGATAAAAAGAGAGTCCTACATCTGTGCAATCCTTACCACGTGAAGACACTTTATAATAGAGCAGGGCTTTAAAACTGACAAGGAGGTTTCAGGCTTTCTGCTGGACAGGTAAAGTAATTCAATATAACAGTGAAGTTTAATTAGATGTTATGGTAGAAGCAGGGCAGTGTAGTTCAGCAGTTTGTTATCCTACACTGGATGAGCGCTGATCAAATGGGTCAGACCAGATAACGACCATAGGCTTCTTTCAATCCTGATTTTAAATAAATATTCAGTTTTTTATTGTGTATTTTAACATATTTTATAAGTCTGAGGGAGGTTAATGTGTCCCCTCAGCTCAAAAATGGTAGAATGTCACTCCTCTGCTTCCGTAGTAGGTCTCTCATATATGAGGCACCAGCCTGTTGTCTGTAATTCATTTAGTGTACCACTAGATGGAGGTAAATGTTACACACTGTCCCTTTAAAGCGATCTTTTTTATTTACAGACTCCTAATAATTCCCCCAGATGAGGTGATGCCAAAGCTTTATGAAACTATGAGGTTCAGACTTCACTTTCAGGAGAAATAAGGGCTTTATGTCACTCCCCTGACTGGCTGTTATCACTTCCAGCAAGCTTTATATATTTTTTCTGTTAAATATGTAGAATCCGTGCAATGTAAACTTACCCCATGGTGTTGAAGTCGTCATCAGGAGGGACATAGTCCTCATCATCACTTGTTAGGCCCAGCTCGTTGCCGTAGCATTGATGGACAAAGTGCCAAAGTTCTTTGGGGCACAGGGGCTGCAAAGTATGCAAACACAGTCAAAAAACAGATGTGGTGGTTTTAATTTCATAGAAACACAATGGAGAAACAGCAATGTAAGCAACATCTGGCAGGTATGTTAAGCATAAATAATGTAAATTATCTAATGCCTTACTGAAATATTGGAACCTCTGACAAAGAAGGTGAGCAACTACCTTTAGAGGATGTTCAGCCATTTTTCTCACATCAAAGTAAAACAAAAAGCAAAGAAAGAGCAAAATGTAAAGTATGTTATTTCATTACAAAACACAGTGGCTTTGTAAAACATCCCAAATGAGCAGTTTTTTCTTTCAGATCCAGTCGATGAGAAATGTATGTAACCACCGAATGATTTGCAAGTCTAAAACAAATACCTGCATGAGAATGAATGACAGGAAGCATGGCCAAACAAGAAAACTGTCAGATGAAACAATGGAAAGCATGACAAAAATCCTTTAAAAGGCTAAATTGACACAAACTGGGGGAAAACAGTTTGGTCTATAATCCAGCGCAAGAACATACAAAATGAAAATGCTGTATATAAAAATATGTTTGGACAAAAACATCAAAGTAGAAAAACCCCAAGCTTGAATTGAAGATATTAGCAAACTGAATTAGGAACAAAGATTTTTTTGTTTTGCTTGCAAGGAAAATTTTCACCAATGGAGCAGCATTGGAAAGGGACAAGAATTAAGAACTTGCATAGTAGAGAATATATTTCTGTAAAAGTTTTTTTTTATAAGGCTATGAGAAGATGTGTCAGCGTAATGTCAAATATAGAGATATTTTACTCAGGTAGGTCGGAGGATTACAATAGCTAAAAATTAACATAAAGTGACAATAAAAATAACAAAATGATATGGAAAATATAATAATCAGGCAGATAAATATATAAGATTCCATGCAATTGTTGAATCTTAATTTGTTAAAGTACACACAATAACTTAGGCATATAGAAATACCCAGTGCTGTGTATAATCTAAATAGTTGGATTAAATCAATTAGGAAAGTACTCTGAGAGCACAGACCTCCACCAAGCAGCAAATGACGCCTCAAACTGTGACTTAAACCTGTCGCTAAAACTCGCACATGATATGGATCATTACCAAATTTAAATGAATTGTTTCTTGGCATTAGGCAGACCTCTGGTAAACAAAATCCATACAATCATAAGTTTCATTTGATCCTTGTAAAAAACCAAGAATGCTTCCTTTTCTTGAGTTTTGTGTTCAATAAAATATCTCCGGACATTTTGAGTTTGATGCTGAAGTTGTCAATAGTCACTGCTGCCACCCTCTGGTTTAGTGGAGAACTGCTTGTTCCGCTAAATATCTCTCACGATGTTAGAGAACTTTTAAAAAAACTCCTGTATCAAGACTATTATCTGGATGATCGCCAAAATTTTATGGATTGCTCCTTGGCATAAGGGACACATCTGATAAAAGTTTAATTAAAATCTGTCCATAACTTTTCAAGTTATCCTGTAAGCAGACAGGCTGAAACAGAAATTCTCCTGAAATCATAACCTCCTTGGCAGAGTCAATTAATATACGTTTTGTGGTACTGTACTCATATAGTTTTTTTTATTCAATAATTGAGAAGAAAAAAGTTTTTGAACTGAAAAGATGCTTTTTTTTGTTGATAGACTCAATATAAAATTTAAATCGCATCCTACCACTACTAAATAACTGAAAATTCATTAAAAAAAAAAAACAATCCACAAATAGTCTGCCAGTGCTTGAGACTGAGGTGTAAGAAGTTATCAACGAAAATGTTATTTAAAAAAAGCCAAACTAGAGCAGCAATAAATATTCAAACAGGGAAAAAAAATCATGACAATCATTGACAGGATGACATGGTGAGTGTAAAATCTATAAACAATCATTTATCTGCTCTGAGCAGTGAGATGATGATGGGAGGTGATCTGGTTTCATCTCAAATAAACGGGTTTAGATAACTGAAGATAAACTAACTTCAAAAGTCTATGATGATAAAGGAGTGCATGCCCTCTACAGGAAATGCACATTTGTTTTTTTCAGAATAACACAGCATCCAATAAGCTAATAACATAAATCGGGTTCGATGTCACGCCAGCAAACAGTTTAAACTTGATGAAAACATTAAGGGTGACAATAATAAGCCTCAGTGCATCCTGCAAACCTAACTTGTTATCTGCTTTTGAGACTAATAGAAAGTGATTAACAAAGTATATAATTTTCTCTAAGTAATTCCCAAGAGTTAAATAATTTAGGTTATTGGAAAATTTTATTAAAATTCCTAATTGCATGTTTTCATCTTATTGATGGGAGAGGACACTTGACAATTATTTCTTTTCAAAGGTATGTCTTACAAACCCACTGTGTTCAGTTTTTTTCTTATCGTGTTTGTGATTTTCAAATAGAATAAAAAGCACAAAAAAACAAACAAAACAATACAAATGGCTGAAGATCCTTAAAGGTTTTTTTTCTTTACCGGGTTTTGTATGAAGAGCATCAAAGGATTTTGATCTTAGTCATTTACCTTTTCAAGCAGGGCATTCTGCCAGAGTCTGAACATCATCATGTACGTCCTGTCTCTGGCTCCAAATGAGGTAAAGAAGTGCTGTGAGGAAGAAAATCTATCTATTAATCATCATTTATGCTAATTTACTCTGGAATTATTATCTATTAGTGTTAAGAGCATGCCATCATTATAGGCTTTATTTACCAATGCCTGTTTGGTGTCTCTCTAATGTTTCTACAGATACAACTAACAATCCTCACCTTCTCATTGTCTGTGCAGACCTGGATAGCATTGGGAATCAGACGAGCTGTCTTCTCTTTCGTCATCGAGGAGATGTCCTTTAGCCGCACTGTCAGCTAAACACATAAGCAAGAATTTTACATCTGCACGCATCACCTCCTGTTATAATGCTGCGAATAAACAATAAAAACATATAAACAGATATTGGCCATACGAGAGTTTCCCAGCGGAAAATGTTGCTATAGAAACAGATCCAGTTCTCGGAGAGGTAGAGCCGTCCCTGGAGGAGGATGTCCCGCTGAAGAGCACAGGAGTAGTCTGCAAGGCAAAGGTCCCACAGTGAAGGAAAATTAATGTTTAAAAAAATTATGCTTAAATGCAAAAAACATTTGTTTCTCCTTGACTTGGCTTGTTTCTAAATTAATATTTGCTGTTATTGATCCTAAAAATTTTTATTTAGAAACTCAGAGTCAAATTGTGCAAAAATGTATTTTGTATTTTCATTTTTGAAGAAAATCAAAGGGCGCTTATAAGGAAACCATAAAGAGAAACAGGACAATCACTTTATGACTGGAAACTTAGCAAAAAGGCTTCTTAACCTGCAGATGATAGTTCTTTCATTTACAAACACTTTGCAGCATGATTACATGGTAGTTTTCTAAAATGGAAATTCTTTCAAAGTTCACCGAATAACACTGACTCTCAAAACTCCAAATGAGGAAGAAAGAGACATAAAAAGGCTGCAGAGAATCTTCGCTGGCTTAAAGCTGATTAAAAGAGTCTTGATTTTCAGTGTTTTATTGTCATTACACTTTCACAAGTACAGTGCAGCACAATTCACTCTCTGCATTTAACCCATCCCCCTCAGGGAGCAGTGGGCTGCCATTTGCGGCACCGGGGGAGCAGTGTGGGGTTATGCTCAGGGACCCAATAGCTTTATATTAGCTTTATATTAACAATAACTTTAATTTAAATGGTTTAAACTTGTCTGTTTACCTTTAGTATTTCTTTTTTTTTAATATATTTTCCAGACTACAATGTTTAAACAATAATGGAACAAAACAGAACTGAGGTTGGCTCTTATTTTGTTAACAAACAGTTTTCAGTAAGTAAGTTATTCATGAACTTTTGCAGCTTGTTTCAGACTCTGGACAAATTTAGATTTAATGAACCCATAAAAATAATGCAGACTTTTTAGGAATATGAATATAAATAAAGCTATACAAGCTTTTCCTCGTTTTTTCCAAATCGATTCAATCCTTGAAAATCACACAAGCCTTTTTAGTCTTAAAGATTTTAAGATTTGGGTTCACATTAATGAAAATTGATGGGTGTTTTTTATTTTTTTTTATTTTATTTTTATTATTTATTTTTATATCACTTATTGTTGAAGCTTGGTGGTCTCCTTTCAGGAACTCATGAATAAAATCACAGCTCTAACAGAAGAAAAAGCAAAGACCCTTAACACAGACTCAGACTTGAATGAATTGCATTAATCAGAGTTTAAAGGAGAAGAATAAGACTATGATGATTCATTCACCACAATGTTGCATGTTGGAAACACAAAGACAGTCATTTCAGGCTGACCAAGGCCTAAAGATACATTTCATGAAAGTACAGCATGTTGTAATAGTTCTGAACTGCAGCTACTGGACTTGTTACAGTATTTATGCTGTGGTTTTTGAAGGACATTATGCTAAATGTAATCTCCTCTTCAACATAACTCAGATTAAAATGTTATTTTAAACAGAAAAATAGGCACACTTGCAACATTATGTGCTGCAAGGAATGCCTCAACTGAAGTTCATTAAGAGGCATTAACAGTGGCTTGCAAATCTAGGTTTACACTTTGAGCCTTTTCATAGTTTTTCACGTGATATCAAACTTTAATGTTTTATTTAGATTTGACATAAAAAAAAAAGATTTTATGTAATAAACTGACACAAAAGAATACACAATAACAAAATTGATGGAAAAGATGCATGGTTTTTGGGTGTGTCAGCAACCACCTTTGCATATCTAGAGCCTGAGACTCTGTTCTTCAGAGAAACAAAATAAGAGGCACTAAGTGGCTTGGGCAGAAACAAAAATGGAATAAGTAGGTGTCTTCTGATGATTTGTGTGCAAAGGATCAGACTTTCAAACTTTTTTTTTCCGCTTGTATAAATGAGCACATTGTCTATTCTACTGACAGTGTGTTGCCATAAAAGAAAATTGAAGACCTAAGACATGCAGCTGGAGGTAATAATGGTAATGATTACTTAAAAAATTATAATAAAAGTGAAAAAAAAAAATGTATCTCCTCGATCAACATCTGTTTGACCCAAAATATTGTCCTGATTTTCAAATGTGCTTTCAAAAGTGCTACCACAAACCTCAAAACCTGGAAGCCAAATCTGGCCTAGATTCCGAGGGGCCAACAGTTGTGTGCTCATATATAAATGTATAAATCGAATCAAAACTGTTTTTATCTGTATTCTATTTTAAGAAGTTCTCGTTGAATGCAGAGACAGATATTTAGCAAATTTTTAAACAGTGTGTTGATGAGTTTTGTCAACCTATTATAGCACAGCTGGCCTTTTGAGAACATACATGATCTTGATGCTGCCCAAAATTACAAGAGTTTGACCCCCCTGTGCTAAATAAAGATGTGAAAACTGAGCCTGCAACCAGTTTCAGGTTTGACCGCTTTGTGGGTGCACACACTGACATTTGCAAATCCTCCACCCATAAACTTTTGGCCATTTCGTCATTAGAATTTAATTAGCACCTTCTTTATAGGTCAGCTTTGCGCTTTGCTAACCAGTTTGCACCTTGTTTAATAAGGTAAAACTTTGAAGACATGCTCCGAATATTTTTTCCCATTCTTATTTTTTGAACACGTATATCCAAATCCGTCAGCATGGGTGAAAGGCTTCTGTTAAAAATTATTTTTCTAGTTATGTCACAGATTTTAAATTGGATTTAGGCGTGAAGTTCAACAGGGCATTTCAAACAACCATCCCATTGTTGCAGTTCATTGAGGACTGTTCTGCAGAAAGTTGAACCTTCCCCCTCAGGCTCATGTCTTTTTCAGCTTTCAACTTTTCATTTAAAACCTCCACAATTTTATCTCGGACCTGTCTGCAGTGTTTCTTGCTCTTTGTGATGTTATTTCTTCATCAGTATTTTCCAACTAACCTCTGAAAAGCTATATTTGTACTAAAATAAGAGTAAAATGCAGACCAAATTATCACTCTTTTAATGTAAGAACATTGAACATCTGCACAACTTACATAATTAAATAATGCATCATTTTCTATTAGTGTATCAAGTTTATGGCTATAACTTAAGATGTGGAAAAGGTTTCAGAGGTGTGAATACTTTGCAAGACATTGTATATTCATGCCAAATGAAAGCCTTAGAACATGCAATGTGTGTCTATGCATTGATTAATCGTGTTTTAATTACTAACAGGCTGGGGGCACCCTGGCAGTCCTCAGATGGCCTCAGTGTGTGGGGTGTCCACTCACCCACAATGAGCCTCTCTGTGTCAGGGAGCTGCTTGAAGAGTTTCCTGAAGTCCTCATTGCGCTGCTTGTATGTTGGGCTCAGCACCTGCAGCAGCACCAGAAAAACCACAGAGAAAAAACATCAAAATGCATCCGAAACTCTCCCACTCCCCTCCTCATGCTCAGTCACAAGTGGTTGTTTGCTTCAGCGAAACAAGCGCGTGAGAAAACCTGGTTAAAACCACCCACAGCCTCTATGAGGATGTCTGCTTTCATTTAGCCACACATTGACTTTCTGTCTGTGGGGGATTTTTGACAGGTGGCGGAAATGGAAGGACAGTGAATGACAATGGAGGAATGTAGCCCTAGCTACCTGCAAGGCTGCATGATCCTTGATGCTGAGGAACAAAGCGATACAACGTAAGGCGAGGAGTGTTTTACAAGTGTCTAAAGTTTACAGTTTTCCAGTTAAATTATCAGATTTCTATTAAAGAGAAACAAACTTCCATGAATCCAATTTGTATTTAGCCCTCAGTTGAAACATCAAGTCAAACATTGTGGCTTAAAATGCCCAGAAGGTTATCCCCCCTTCTAGGAAAACTATCCTCCAATCCAAGCCTGTGTGAAATTTCCAAATTTGCTCCATAGAGAGGGTTCCTGGAATGTATGCCAGAAGCTTCCCTGCAGCAGGAAATGTTCAGGAAACCGTTGCTGACAATAGAGTGGGGAAAGGTTTACTCAAAAGAAAAATACATTTCAGGCTTAAAGGCTTCATATGCATTTTAGTGCAACAATAAAGAACTGTTTGGTTAAATCCTCAGCTGCTTCAGGTTTAGGAAGAAGTAGGTAATAAAAAACAGTGTTCTGAGAGTGTGAGTGATGTCTGTCTAACGAACTGCGTACACCACCTTTTCAGCAGCCTCTAAAAACAACCAGATACTCGTAACACAGTTGGGATATTAGGTCGGCCACACAGCAACCTGACGATGTCTATTAACAACAGACCTCTGAGCTCAAACAGGATTCCAGCAGATATGACTCATAACCAAACCAGTGGTTTTATTTAGTGCCTGGAAATTAGTACACAGAGCTGCGCTCATGGCGATAAAGACAAAGCCTGTTTGCTCACTTTATCTCTTTGGCTCCATCCGCTTGGAGCTTCAGTAACAAAGCTGAAAGACAAAGCTACATTTCTGCTTGTTTACAAGTGGTTGTCAACTTACAGCTGGGATATCCTCATCGTCCCACTCTGGGTCCTGGAGGCTCGACGCAGCCCATCCCCACTCCCAGCCCCACTCCCCTCTAGCCGGACTCTGCAGCAGCCAACCTGCCAGCGCCTCATCCAGCTCCAGCACGGCCTCCCACTCCGACATCGTACCATCCTCATCCAGTTCCATGTTCACCGACAGCTCAGTTAGAGGTGTCTGAATGTTCCAAAGTTGTGGCTTTCCTTAGTCACGGCTGTAGAGGCCAGGGTGTCCACACCCTCAATAACCCCCCTGCTATTTTTTCGGGTACCGAATCCCTTCAGCACTGAGCAGTGGACGCTCACAGCTCCAGCCACATGATCCCTGTATTGCCTTGTGGTTCTGCAGAGCTCTCCCGCTTCCTTTCACACACACAGGGAGAGGAGTTACGGCCGTTGCCCTCTAGTTACCCCAGCCAACAAGTCCTTTATTATCATGCCGCAAGCGTTTTCTTTTTTTTTTCCTGCCTACTCTCCCAAGTAAGTGTGTGATTAGAGCATGTGTGTGTGTGTGTGTGTGTGTGTGTGTTTTTGGGTGTGTGTGGTGCTGACCAGGTTGGATTGCTCTGTTGTAATCACTCTGTTTACAAGCAGCAAATAATGATGAAAGTTTACTTTGTGGTGAGGTCTCATCCAGGAAAAGACTCAGCTGGACATATAGCAGCTGAGAGCAGGGAGACTGATTCAGAAAAGAGAATGATGTTTTCTGGCTGTTTCGGTATGTTTCTGCATAGAGTGGCTGAGTTACTGAGAACAGATGTGAGCATAACCTACAGTTACCTCCACGTGCAAAACAACACTATCAATCTTAACAGAGTCTGGACAGGGAGTCTTGACCTACAGTGAAGGTGACTTTTTTTTTCTATCTACTGTATAAGATGCAAAACAGAAAAGCTAAAACCAAAAACCAAGTCCAGCGGGAAGTCTAAAAGTGCTTCTTCCTTCCTTGGAACTGAGACCATTCCCCATTCTCTTGATACTTGATACCCCCTCTGAGAAGATCTAGGGAGCTCAGTGCTTTCTATTTTTGCAGCCCTTCAAAACATTCCAGGAGCACGTTACCCAACTTCGTTGAACTCGAAACAGGAAGGTATGGAATAGTTCTGCAGGTCTCAGAGGGGATTGGAAAAAGAACAAAAAGCAAACGGTTTGAATTCCTGGGCCTCCTGCTGGACAAACTAAATGTATAATCCAGATTCACACACTTTTCTTTTTAGCACCCCCGTTCAAGCTGACATTATGAAAGATAAAAATACAGTTAAAGTTGCAATGCTGCTAGAACGTCTTTGCTTTAACTGAATTGGAAGTGAGGATTTTTATGTCAAAATCAACCGTAATGTTACATCTGTTCTTCTTTTTTCTTTACCTTTTCTTCAATAAACACGACAAAGAAAGGAGCCATTATGACTAATGCAGCGCCCACAATTTAGGTGACAGTATCAGCCGAGGGATGACGTACGGCTGCGGATACATAGTGTGTATTGATCCGGTTTATTATTAACCTGCTGAACAAACAGTAGGGGATACAGGAGACTGGTACAGAAATCCAGGGCGTGTGCTGGAGGATCGTCTGCTCATCCCATTAATATGTAGGAAAGTTAATGTAAAAGTGAAAAAGGCCTGTTAATTTTATTAACGCAAATAGAAACCACCTTAATTAACTTTAGGTTCAGTTCTCACTTTTTTTTTACTGCTTGTTGGTGTTTGCCTTCTGGATGCTAACTTTCTGGTAACCAAAGATGCACTGAGACAAACATGTAGATGCAAAGCAAACAAACAGGCATTTTTAGAATACGAAAATGGAATGATGGTCTATTTTAGAACATCTGGTTATTTAATTCTAAGGGTATACGAGATAATGGAGGCCATTAATGCTTAAAGGTGGTGCATTTGCACGCATGCACACACAGGCTGACATGCAAGTAAGGTCTAATAGTTATAGATCTATAGGCCAAAAAAAATGTATGACTGAAGAATAAGGAGATAAATACATAATATTACGCCACACTTTTACCTTTTTCCTTTTAGGAATACAATTATTATTTCTTACTTCCTTGAAATTCAGATGTTCATATGCATTTCCTCTGTATTTTTTAGATTGCCATTATACTGTAAGACCTATCTTAAATTAAATTACTTTCCACAACATTCTAACAACAGTCAGCTGAAATCTAAGCCAATTGAAAGACTCATGGACACTTGCTAAACTTAAGATTTTTTATTGGACTGACAAAAAAACAAAGAAGGAATACTGCGTCACTGTGGACAGTGGCACGCATCCCAAGTTTAGTAACGTTCTATGTGGAGCCCACTTGGGCCTCACACCTAAAACTCAAATAGTTAGGGTCAAAATAATATGCTAGAGCCATACACATGGTAGAAACTCAGCAGACAAAGACCATATTGCAAATTTATACATATACAGTATATGCATAGATAATGTCTAAAAACTTAATTTAAAGGTTGAACCTTTCTGTTAGGGTAATCTATTTCATATGCCTTTAAACTATACATTCTTCTGTTAAATACAGACAGTTTTTATCTGCAACCATACTGTTTCAAGTAGAAAAGTTGTTGAAACAGCAAAAAAAAATACACACACGTGTATATATTTGAATATATATGTATATATTTTAATATATACTTTATATATATATTTTATATATATTTATATATATATATAAATATATATAAATATATATATAAATATATATATATAGAGAGATTTGTTATCTTTCATTTTCTGTNGATCCAGGACATGGATTCCCTCAAAGCTTCAACCTTATCTATGTGGTGCAATGGGTCAGTAGGGCAACACTCAGCATAAACAACATTAACCCACAAAAACCCAGTTAGTTCTATTATATATATATATATATATATAAATATAAAAGTATATATATATATATATATATATATATATATATATATATATATATATATATATATATATATATATATACTATGTAAGATATCCAATCTTTGGCTTTTTATATAATAGGACTCCGGCTATTACAATGTTTTCCAATAAAAATAACCTTAATATAACTGAGATATTTTCATTCATCAAACCCCACTGGGTTGAGAGAGAAGACAGCCTGACACAGTTGGGTGTCAGTCTGAGGGTGTCACCCACAAAACACCCATGCTGTTCAGAGTAATACTAATGGCTCAAGTAGTTAATAATGTAAAACAGTTGATTATAATGATATTTAAGGAAAAATGTTTTTGGGACAGTACATTACAAATCAGTGCAATGTGTAATAAGAACAATTGTTACATGTTAAACATTTTCATGTTTAACTTCAGTTAACAGTTGAATCTGAAGATGAATAATTCCACTTATTATGTGGCAGTAGAATACAGAAACAGTGAAACAGAAATTTGACTACAAACACCATTCCTTTTGAAACAATCAAATATTATTCTTGCAGTTTTGAAGCGTTGCTCTAAGCTCAATGTGTTAAAACCTCTACCTTGTTTTCAGGAAAAAATCTCTTTCTCTGTCTCTTTTTTTTTGGCTAGTATAAGAGACAACTGGAAAAAAAACAATTTAGATTTCTGAGGCTTGAAACACTTGATTATCATGTCGGTGGCAGCATATAATTAGTGCTATCTGCTATATGAGTACAGCGTAGAAGAGCAGTTTATGATGTAAAAAAACGGAGTTACGACTATTAGCAGTGTTAGAAGATGTGCGGCTTAGATGATGGCAAGCAGTTTGTCATCACAGCTGCATTTACTCTAAATTGTGAGTTGTTATGCTCTATTCTCAAGAGTGAGTAAAAAAGAGATAAGAGAGAGACTGGTTATCAGTTTATTGCTACTTCCAAACATCCATTTGAACTAAAATAGACTGTTCATCTGCTGATCAAAAGTTTAAGACCACATCCCATAAAAAATAAGAAGGATATATTCAGAAAGGACTCCCTAATAAGTGGCTGCTCCTTTCTTGAAAATCACCTGAACATTTTTTATTATGCTTGATTTGGGGGTTTCCAGGAGGCTGGAGGGAATGTTGCTATAAGTGCTGAGCAGGGTATCATGGAGGGCTTCCACTGCAGTGTTCTTAATGGAATTAAAATCAGTGAAAAATGCTGGATGCTCCAACAGTGAGTCTATTTCTCTGGAACAAGTAGTTTGTTTGGAGAGCTTTGTGAACTCTATTGTTGTCTTATTTAAAAACCCAGTCGGTACAGCACAGTCGATGGTTTTCAGTCATAAGGGGTGGCCCCTGTATCATCTTCATGAGCAGCTGCTGTATCATCTCCATGAGCAGCTGCTGTTACCTCTCCACAAAATAAAGGCCCTTGAAGAAGACAAGGCCTTTGAAGATGATTATAATTTTTAAAACCTCTTTATCCTAGATGTCATCCAATGTTTGTGGGACTGCAGTTGGAACCAGTGACGACCCCAATTTGGACCGAGGGTGGTCTGGTATCTTGACAAGCAGCCAACTGGATCATCCGGCTCAGAGCCAGAGACTTTTTTGTGGGTCTACCAATTGAGTTTTTTTGTGTCACTACCGAAAGTATGTTATAAGAAGTTAAAAATGATTAGCCACCCTCAGGAGCAATGGAGCGCTAGGAGAGGCCTTGCTTATATGGCTGAATAAACTGACTGCGTTATAAAGAGAAAACTTTGTTTGCCATCAGGAGGTCCTGACAGTGTTGTGAAGATTTGGGTTTTAAAAAGTTGTGGTCTTGAACTTTGCATCAGCTGATGAAAAGCCTTTTTCAGTTTAATAATTGCTTGCAATAAAATGCTTACCTACATTTTTTTCTTTTTGTTTTACTCCTATTTCTTCTTTTTGCATGTGGAAGCTTGACTTAGAGCCTTCTTAAGATTCAACAGTGAAAAATGTATTTTTTTATCTAAATTTCTTTACTTCTGGTTGTTTTGACTATTTTTTTTAATCTTTTCCCCTTCTTTCTTTCTAATTGATGGTGAACATTTTTCAGATTTCATGTCTTCAAACATTAAGACTCAAAATCCAAATGCTTAGCACAACATTGCTGAATGAAGGCAGTCAGGAAAGAAACATGCCTCAGTCCAAACCACCATGCACCATTCAGATGGCACGCCTAGAAACCCTTCCAGCAATTTACCAAATTCTTTAGTACAACGTGGAGCTCAGTGTGTTTCTCGCCACCTGTTGCACACCACTAATAGATGTTTATTTTGGGACAGACCTACAAATAAGTCCAAGTAACTTTTTAAAAACAAATCCATTTGGTATATATAACCATTAGAAAAGAAGATTCATGTAGACATAATGGGAAAATTTAGTGAACTTGTCATTTCTAGCATATCCAAATAACTTCCTCCAAACTGGGGTTTGCAGTTGGCGATAATGACACTGAGCAAAGTTAGTGGAATGAGAAACAGGAAGGGGGATATTAAAGTTTCCCTCTGCAGAAAAAACTAGAGAGCGAGAAAGATATCTGGGTTGCACAAGAATACAAGTCATGCTTACTCTCATGATGTGCTGCCTTTCATGCTGGGAGAAAGAGGAAGAATGTACACACAGGGAATAAAAAAACAAATAAAACAGAAAACGGGGAGATATTGCAGTAAAAACACTCCTGGACAAAAATGGGTTACAATGCCACCAAAGCATTCACACACCCCTGGGCAGATTTTCTGTCATTATGATGACTTTAAGAAACAAACAGTGTATTTATGGGGAATTTATGTGATAAACCAACACAAAGCAGTGGTTCACTCTGAAATGTAAAGAAATTAACACAGCTTTACTTTTTGGTGACAAAAAAATGCAAAATATGAGCCCCCTCACCCGATACAGAGTACTTTGAAACTGTTGTTGCTTTGAATTAAAGGTGGAAAGTTTTATTTCAAGTATTCCTCTGTTTTTAGCTCCTTCCGTTTTTTTTTTTTCAGTTGGTGCGTACTCCTTGCCACTCTTCTTTAAATCGTTCTCTAGAGGAAGCAACCAGTAGTTTTCCATAAATCCTCACACCTGCGTTGTGGATCTCTGCAGCGCTTGCAGGATTACGAGGGCCCTCCTGGTACCTTCACTAATTAAACCTCTTACCTCCCAGGTTCTCCTTTCAGATCAGGGGTCGGCTACTTTTCAAATTTTAAGAGCCATTTTACCCGCAAACCGGCTAAATTAAACTCAGCTACTCACATATTACATTAGGAAATCTGCTATAGGAAATCATTTGTAATTTTATTAAACAACAATCTTTTTTTCTTATTTAACCCTTTCATATCAAATGCATCATAATTGAGTTTTTGGTGATGGTTTTTAAGACCATCATCAATCTTCGTTTTAGAAAAAAATTATCTATACAATAAGACACGCACAGTGAGCAAAAAGTGCATCATACCCTGTACATTGTACAGAAATGTCTAAAGTCTCATAAACAACACAAATAACTAATATAATTTAGAAAAAAGGATTTTCTGCCAGTCTTTTTTTTCTGTCAGGCTTTAAACTGTTAAAATAAGGACCAAACTTAAGCATATCTCAAAGAGGATGCATACATTATTTTCTATAGGAAGAATAGAGACACTGAGTTTCCAAGTTGATGACAAAAATTTTATAATTATACTGTATCAAAACCTATTGGTTGGTTCTTTTACCATTTTTAGCTACTATGAAGTGCCATTATAGAGACACCAAGGTGCCACTTGCAGCACCGGAGCCGCAGGTTGCAGACTCCTGTTTTAGATGGATAGCCATGTCTCATTAGGTTAAAATGTAATTTTCAAACAATAGACTTAACCGTGGTCCATTAGATTTTCAAAGTCGGTGATTTAGCTCTGTTTCATAACCCCGCTGTCTGCTTAGTTCATTGTTTACTGATTCAGTGAGTTGTTAAGCGAGCTGGTTGGACTGGATTTCTCTGGACTATCAGAGTGGGCGAGCTAAGTCCCTCTTTGGTGCAGAGGGCATAGAAACAGGAAACTTTACTTTAAATCCCAGTTGAAGGGTATCTGGTATAAAAACTTTGCGAAGTCTGAGTGAATGTTGCAACGATTTGTAACCAGGGGTCGCTGTAGAGAACATTTGGAAGAACTCACTGATACACAGAGTAAAAATTGGTAAAATCTGCAATCTTTAGACTATTATTTGTAAAAACACCCAATACCACATCAAATTTTTCTTTCATTTTACAACCATGCACCATCTTGTGTTGGTCTGTCACTTCAGGGATCAAAAGTTTGGGATTGCAATAACAGAAAATGCCCAAAATGTAACAAAAGGTGTGAACGCTTTGGCACTGTAACATTGACTGAACCTGAGTTCATCCATCTCATTCCTGCTCTGTAAGATATTTCTTCTTTCATTACAGTCATCTTTTCAAAATTTCAGCTCTGAAGAGGATAACCTGACATGGTTTCAAAACTAGCTTTAGTACCCCACCTAGTGGCATAAAAGTAAAATTCAATAGAAAAAAATGTAATGAAACCTATTCTGTCATTCAAAATTAATCTTAGCCAGAGGAATTATTGTGTTTAAGTTATTTGGCTCTGATAGCATCTCCATGTTCTGGTTACGCTGCATTAAAAGGCCACCTGTTGCTTTTTTTAAACCCATGCTAATCCCTGTCTTTAGGACCAGTTAGCCAGTAGTAATTTGGGCCTTAAACAGGACCAAGTAAAATAACCTCTGATCTTTATAAAGGACACTCCACATTCATGATATAAATAACGTCACACAAACACGCACCTCAAATGATGAACATAGATAGAGAAAACATAGATTACTTACATTGTACCAGCTTTGGCTCTTCTGTGGAAAGAGAAAAAAGAGGGAAAATTTAATGTATTTAAGCTAATAACAAAATACATTATCATTCATCTTATGGCCAGGTCACATAATATAATTCACAGTGAACTAAACATTTACTTAAGATAAGCTGTTTGACAGAAAACTGGCTTAAAAGGATTGGAAATTTGTTAACTTTCATATACTGGAGAAATCAAATGAATATTTGCTTCCTAATTATTATAGGCCTTTAAAAGGCTTTCTTGTCTTTCAAAATGTGTGTTNAATATTTGCTTCCTAATTATTATAGGCCTTTAAAAGGCTTTCTTGTCTTTCAAAATGTGTGTTGTTGTTTTTTGGGTCAAAAAATACACTACTGAAGTTTCCTTTAATAAAATATTGTTTACAAAAGAAAAATCAGTATTCAAATGTGGACATGTTTGTATCTGCCGACAGCTTTAGGAGCAACAGGTATCACATAACATTCTAACCCACAATAGATGCTTTTTTAATTGTGTTATCTAACTTAAAGATTAAATTAAATTCTAGATGACTTCTTCCTTTCAGCTGACAAATTTTCTTTAATTCCCAAGCTATTCCCTTTGTTACAGTTTTCTAACAATAGAGGGCAGCAGAGAAATCCTTTACAATGTACATGTGCTTGCATCTTAGGGCAGTATAACTGCAGAAAACAAAAGACCAAAAGAAAATAACATGCAGCTGTTTGTGTTGGGAATAAAGCATGGAAAGGATCATACATGAGGAGAAGAGGGGAATAAAAGGATGAAAAACGGCGTGACAGGAGACTAGTGATAGCCATTCTTTTATATCCAAACTGTTTCACTTAAGAAAAATGATTTCCCTAAACTGAAGAACCAAAAATGTCAAACGTTTGTTCTATTGTAATTGTAATGTAATTGAGTTTAGTTTTCAAACTTTAAAATAGACTAAAATAATTTAACAAAAAGTTTTATATGTTATATTTGATTTTGACTTAAAAGCTTGCACTACCAGCTGCGGAGGGGTTAGAGTTGAAATGAAGCTCTGGTTATTTTCTGTTAGTGTCGTCAGAAACAGGGAGCTACAGCCTCAGGCCTGAGGCCTAACTGTGACGACTGCTGAGGCCAATGTGGGCTAATCTGATTTGAAGGTGACAGAGGCATGAGCGTGGAAATACTCAGAGGCCGCTGCCTGGATAAGATCTACATCTATGTTAGAGGCTGTAGTATGTGACCCAGTGTTATTTTACCAGGAGAATAATTATATTAGATTGAGGATAAATGGTCTACTTTTAAGGAATTAAGATTATACTAAAGAAACAGTGAACAGGATAACTTTAAGAAGAAGACAACCCCCCTAAAGGACATATACTTTTCTGGCTGTTTTTAAAGCAAAGCACTATTGCAATAAAAATAAGCACTCTACTCCTTCTTCCTCTACATGCATCTTTAGGAGAAATACAAACAGAGGGATATGCTAATTGCTATGACAAGTAACAAATATTACTTGATTAATATACTTATATACATAATAAATAGCAATGGATTTCTTATTATTTAATGCAACATGCTGACCAAGATAAGCTTTAGATAAGGGATGAGGGATGGAAACATAGATTATACACTCACTATATTTTGAATTGTTTATTCCAAAGCCTAAAGTGATGCAAAAGATTATAGCTAAAAGGTATGATAGTCTTATATCTGTCAGGTCAGAGTGTCACATACTGTTAAAAGGTAAAACCTTATTGATTATTGAATAGTCTACTTCACTACACCTGTTACATTAAGTAGTGTGCTTCTACAGCTAAACAGAAGACATAATTGCAATCAATCATACTATCGAAATACATTTATTTTCAGTGAGACTCGGGGAACTTACAGGTGGACGAGTCCAGACAGCAACTGTAACAATCCAAACCAAACTATCAGAGTTTTTTAGGGGAAGAATGCATCAGTCCCCTATGTACAGTGTCAGTGACCACATTAACGTTGTTGATTGTTGATTGATACGTTTCAACCAGAATTCAGCTGTACTCTCTTAGTATTTATTTATTTTTTTGCAGATTTACAAACAAACAAGCATTCATTGCTATAGTTACAAATACCAACATAAAGGCAGCATCTTTAGAAAAAATCAAAGAAACTAATGAATTAATTCACTACAGTAATAAGGGGCCTCCAGCGAGTCAAAAAATAGGAGTACATCATAAGCAGTCTTTGTTAGCAATTGACCAATCACTTGGCCAAAAACTAAATAAATTTTGCCTTGATCAGCTTTGAGTAGCGAATGGGAGGTTAAGAAACTGAAAAAAATAAAAAAATAAAAGTTATTTGACATATATATTCTAAGAGTGTCCACTAAGAGCCTGCAGATTGATAAAAACTTAGAGAGTTTAAGATGGTGAGACAGATTAGGGAGACAAGCTCAGATACACATTTAAGAATAATCCTGTAATTACTTCAGCTTATTTTAAATCTTGTACCGCTATCAAAGAACAAGGGCATGTTGGGCTACTGTATAAAGCCTCAAACTCAACGCTATTCCTGACATTTCGAAAAAGCTTCCTGAATGGGATAAGAAACGTCTTCAAACTTGGAAACAAAGTCCAGTGGATTGTTTTCTAACTTTTTTGGAATATCAAAGAACCTTCAAATCATCTATTTTTATTAGTGTTTTAATTGCCCTCATGAAACCAGACTTAAATCTGTAAAAATATGTATCAGTAAGTTAGAAATCAAAGAATTTTATAGCTTAGCATTAACCAACAGTTTGGTGAATCCTAATGATTGCATAACTTAAAGCGGTAGCTGACTGGATTATTTAAGTGCTATCTTTCTAATGGCCTGTAGAAGTTAGCAGTAAAGTAGTACAACTTGTGTAAAAAAATGAACGGATGGAGATTTATTTTAACCAAGGTTCCAGTTTCTCTCTTCCTTCTTAACAATAAATATTTTTTATCTTTACTGATGAACAAATACAATATTCTATGTTGCTGCTTCGTAGTAGTTACCAATTTGGTCTAGAGATACGTGTTTAAAAAAGCTTTAATATAAATTTAATTAATAAATAATAAATTCTTGTATTGTATTAATCAGCATTGGTTTTAAGTAGTTTTTCTGCAAATCATAGTGTTTCTAATGCTTTCTCTACAACAGTATATAAGATCTCAAAATAAATAGCAGCTCAAGAACAAATTTAGAAACTGGGGAGCACTGGAGAAGACAGAAGGGACTTATAGGCACAGCTACACTACAAAGGAAGAGTTCGGTTGAGGGATTTATTAAAGGGGAAGCAGGGTCTCTCAGACGGTCAGGTGAATAAAGAAGAAATCCTTACTTTAATCAGATTAAGTCTGTCATACTGAAAGGGAATTAATGAGAAAACCCAAAGTTAACCAAAGTAGTGAAAAGGAAAGACAGAAAGTCATGAAAGATGGGAAAGTAAACGGTATAAGGAATGCAACTAACAAAAAAAATAAAAAAAATAAAAAATAAAAAAAAGAAAGAAAAAAAAAATAATGAGCAGGTTCCAGAAATGTTAGTGTTCTACTAAATTTCACTTTTCATATAGCCGGTGCTGTTACATGAGAAGCCTGATTGATTTTTGCTGTGCTACTGTCACTGCTGTCATCATTAATCCATTCTCATGGTAAGGCACAGGCCAACCGTTTCTGCTGAATGCTCTCTAATTTGGATTGTATTAGGGTTAGGATGATCGGACTCACGTTGCCAGGATGACCTCATGCTTTCATGGGTCATGTGACCACAGTGCACCAAAGAGGTTTTTGTTGGGGTAATGCAATAGCACAGGTTCACTACATGTGTGCAAGAAATACATTGCAACTACAGCCAGAAATAGGGAATTTTATTAGGAGGCTTAATATAATAAACCCCCAAATATTTTACATAGTCTTATCAATGAAGTATTTTCCAATAAAAAGTCGGAGAGGTTCGAAACATTAAGTTAAACAGATTTGTAGAAGTATATAACTTCCTTGACATTTTCACATCTCTTCATCATACAACCACAAAGCTGAATGTATGTTATAGGAATTATATGAGTAATTTGGAAGTAAGAAGATAAATGGTAAATGGTTTTCAAACTCCTTTGCAAATATGTGTATGCACCCCCCCCCCTTTGATGCCCATAAATACATTCCAATTCATCAAACTACTTTAGTAGTTACCTACTTTCAGTACAAATACAGCTGCTTTGTGAAGGCCTCAGAGAATGGATTAACTTAAGAAAGTGGTTCATGTCGGGGAAAACATGGCAGGATGGTCAAGGATAAAATCATAGTACTTTTTTAAAATATCATTGACTGCAGTTCAATTCGTGATTTAAAATCGGAATAACTATGGAACAGTTGACCAAACAAAGTTTAGCCATCCAACTTATCCCACAGCCAGACAAGAAAAGCATTATTTATGATCAGCATATAAACGTCTCCCAGTTAAATAATGGGCAATCCTTCATAAAACGCTTATAAGTGCACCAAAAGACCTGGGTAGGCTTGTCCAAACAAATTTAGTTTCAGAAGTTATTGCAATAAACAATAATATTGTCTTTCCGGTAGAATCCAAAGTTGTTCAATTCAGCCAAATCCATCTCTGTTTTTTTTCTTATCTCATACTGTTTCTCTGACTTGCAACTATTCAAATATGAAGCTGAAATGCTATACTGATTGCGCTAAGAAAACGCCAAGGAAATGGGTTGGTGGAGAACGCTGCACAGGAGTGAAACCTTGTGTCATTTAAACTCTTTAGCAGAAACAGAGGGACACACAAGGAAAACAAACAAGCATGCAAAGGTAAATTATTGAGCTCATTCAAATGTATCATGCAATAAACTTTGATTATGAGATAAACTGATTTACATGTGTGACAGGCCTGATCTTGCATCAGAAATGCTCCATCAAAGCATTAACCACGATCCAGATGGGGATCTGTGATAATTTCCCCTACATTTCATATGTGCTACTTTATCTTGTTAAATTGCGTGAGAATCGCTCAAAATTAAGTTAGGGTTGCAACATGACTAAATGCTAAAACTTTTTTTTAAGACACCAATCTGATGGTTAAACTCATGCCAACACTAAAACATGGCAGCATTCCTTGGTGACTTTTCAAAGGAGACAGATTTTTTATATTGATGCTATAAAAAGCAAATCCCTAATAAGACCAAAGAACGGTTGCAATGCAATTATGCAGTCACCGTGTCCTTAATTAATTGAGTGACCTTTCTTGGACAAGGTGAAGGGTTTATTTTAGAGTCTATATTTCTGCAGTAAAGAGGTTATGTAGCAAAGAGTAACAGAGATTTTAAGTGTGCCAAGACAAGCAAAGGGGCAAATGCATAAGCAAACAGAGGAGGGGAGGTAATGTGAAGAAATATGCTGTACATCCAAATGAGACTTAAATATAGACCTTCTTATTGGTTATATACTTCTGCTTTTGGTTGTATATACTGTTTTGTTTAATTTTCAAGATCTTAAGATATATTAAAATATATAACAAGACAATTAGTTGATCTAAAATTAAATAAAATAGTAAAGAAAGAAGATAGCAGGATCAAACTGAGGAAGACGGGAAGGTAAAGAAGTGAAACACTCAATGACTCCTCAGGGCATTTTACAAGACAAGAGGTGTGTGAGAGGACATAGAAAAGTGGGAAAGACAGAAAAAAAGAGTAATGCTTACTTTGGAAAGTCGCTTGTGAGACTAGCATGCAAACAAGAAAAGAACAAAGCAAAATCAGATAGAAAAAATGTAAGCGAAACAAAGAAAGCAGAAAAAACAAGAGAAGAGGTGAGCAGTATTCATCAGATGAAACATGTTATCATGTGACATGTAGCAGCAACAGCAGAGCAGCAAAGAGAGAAGGTGTGCACAATGTGTTGAAGAGGCAACAGTAATTCAAAGAAAACACAATCAGAAAGTGATTTCGAGCTGCAGTGATGGATGAGGTCAGGATGGATGAATTATGGCTGAAATTTGCAGCTGAGATGAAAAAATATACAGAATGAACATTGATATTATCAAATTACATTAGTTCATTTGAACTGCATTAAAATAGTTTCATACCTACAGAAAACCATCCAGAGAGGAATTCAATAATAGTAGAAGTAGTAACAGATATATATTTCTTTAGTCCTTCTTGATCAGTTCAAAACGTTGGGATTTAAAGGGTATTGAGGTCTTGCAAAGGGTTGATAGTAGATGTATATATCCTTATGCCTTCATATAAATTTATTTGCAAAACAACAAATCTTTAAGATTTCTTTGAGAGCTGAGAGTTTTCTTGAATGCGAGACCAATAACATCTGTATAGTCTGATGCACCACGATGCATCCCAGCTGGAACAAGAAAGGTTGGATGTTATTCTCAAATTTTCTTAGACTTATCATGACCTTGTTCTTTTCTTCTGGTACAGAGATATCTTTCTTTTTCTTAATTTTAATATACATTTTCTCCAAAAGTCTTTATTTCAATGTAACCCGACCAGAACACTGTTTTCAGCATGATTCCGTATCTACTCCTCACTGGAAGGTGACTGTTGGACATTTGTAGGCATCTTGAAACATCCATATTTTAATTTCCCTGCAAAGACTTAAAATATATACTACCCACATGTGATCCTCATCAAATTAAGTATGCATAAAACATATCTACATTGACATCTTTGGAAAAATGCAGTCCATGTCTTTATAGAGATTTCGTTGGGCACTAGCACATTACATCAAACAGGAAAGGGGTCCTCCCTAAACTTGCCCGACAAAGTAACTGCAGGACAATGAAATAGACCAAAATATCTATTTTTTTTTTAGGCACTTAGACGTTCTTCTGCTGAAACTGAGAGCCTATGTCTACTTCTTCATCTCCTCAGCAAAAAAATCCAAAAAACGTACACTTGGCAATAATAGTCAGATAAATCCTGTTGCCCTTGTAACTGGCAGACAAGAAGGCATTCATTAGAAAGCTGGACAGATAGTTATGATTAATCCCTCCAGAGAACATGTTTCAGCTGCTCTAGTCCAATAGTAGTGTTGTTTTACAGGACTTCCACCAACGCTTTATGGCAAAGTTCGTAATTTAAGGTTTCCGTGTAACTTCTTTGGCAATGGAAATTCCCTACAGCTTTCAACACTGTGTTCTAAGAATAATTTAAATGTAACATTCTTATGTTTCGACAGTGAATGCTGTCAACTCGGGAAAAAAACCCATCCTTCCCAGCATTGACCATCCAGAAATGTACACCAAGATCCTGTTTGTGGAATTCAGCTTGGTCTTTACACTATTTTTCCCCTAAAAGCTTCTCCAGCTCAAGGTGTCTGCCCACCTCTCAGTGAATGATCAGCTTCCTGGCTGACAGACAGAAGAACCATTAGCACTGGTCCCCCACAGTGGTGTTTTGTCTTTCCACTCATTTTCTCCCTGTACACTAATAAGAACGCATGTACTGTATGTGTAACTCAAGAACTGTACATCATTTCTGGTTCCTAGGAACCACCCTTCCTCAGGACCTGAGGTCCCCTTCACACAAACACGTTCAGAACAAGGCCCAACAGAGACTTCACTTTGGACAGAAAACAAGCGTCCACAGTAGCTGCTGTTCCATTTGTCAGTCTGTTCGCTGCACATGCATATTTGCATCCAAATGGCAGGAGAGGCTTAAAATGCACTAAATAATTAGGTTTACTAAGAAGATCATCAGGAAGATCTAACCTTCATCCAGGACTTGTACAGGTATAAAAAATCTAAAATATTTCAGCTGCATAGAGTTTAATCATAGACTTTTTAGACTCAAAACAAAAAACAAAACATGCTATCACAAGATTACTTTCTTTAACTAAACTTTAATTCCAATGAACTCATCACAGCCTGAGAAGTCATCTACTCTGCTGTGGAAATAATAAGTACACCACATAATAGCTGCCTTTCATTTTTAACTGTTTATAAAAACACATAGTATTGCTCCTTTATCCTTCATCCTCCTCTGAGTTTTGTACGCATTAAGCTAATAGTTATCAATGTATGGAAGGGAAACCAAATTAAAATCCCTTGTTTGTTCATAGAGAAATAAAAAATAGAGATGATTCTGATTCGGCGGCAGTCGGCACACATACAGGTATTGGATTCTATTCGCCTGTGACCATGCAGGCAAAAACTCAAAACTAAATTCAATGATTGAAAGGCTGACCCAGTGCTTCTGGTAATATGAAGCAAAAAACACAAACACTCTAATAAAAATGTGTTTTACCCTTAAGCTAAACACCGGATGCATTGACGGTATAGTGTTTTGCATAAGTAGATTTGTTCTTTATGTTTAGAGCAAAGACCTACATCATTTTTTAATAGGGGTGGAACGGTTCAGAAAATCCAAGGTTCGGTTCGGTTCACTGTTTCGTGGTCACGGTTTTCGGTTCGGTATATGTTGATTGTTAGGTGTTGCACAATGCTTGCACACTGTTGCACTTTTCTCCACAACTTTCTTTCCGCCGTCATCGTAGGTCACTCTAAATGCAAAGCGCTCCCATACAGCAGACCTATAAAGTGCTGCTGGCGCGTCTTCCAACTCCTGTTTTTTCCCACTCGCCATACCCACACAATTCTCCACAACAACTGATTTTTTTCTGCTACACCCGGCTACGCTGCTTCACTTCTTCTTCTTGTTTGCTACTGGTGGTTGGCTTTGGTCGCAGTACTGCCACCCTCTGCTCTGGAGTGTACATGCTTTGCCTATGAGAAAAAGGAGCAGCGTATGAACCGAATGCAACACACGCGAATCAAACCGAGACGGTCGAAGCGAACGGTTCAGAAGGTTTTCATAATCCGCTCCATCCCTATTTTTTAAGTAAGGCAGAGGAGCTTAAGTCCAATCCAGGAAGCTGCTATGCTGTAACTTTTCATCACTTCTCCAGGGAGTTGGGGAGGAATACATCCAGGTACGTATATCCTGGATTAAAAAGTTACTGTTTCAAAACTGCTGAAGTTTTCCTTAACATTGTTTCCGAGGTAGAAGCATTCATTTAAATAAACCTTATTATAGAGAGTGCTCAGGTTGTGAGCAGCTGCAGCATCATGAGGCAGGAGCTGCAGGGGAGGGAGGGGAGCACACTGGTCTTTAGCCTTTTCAGACAAGGCGAAACCCACACACCTCTCTATGAAACTTAATAGGATTCCCTATATGGCAACATTTTAGCTGCTACAAAAAAGACAGACAGCAGCGGCATGGATGCCCTACCCGTGTTCGGACAGCGGCAAACAGAGGAAGCAACGCAGCTATTATCATAGCACAGCTAAAGTGTCACCAAGCAGAATTTCCAATAAGTAAAGTCTGTCTTGAAATGAAAAAGCTATCTCTAGCATTAGGAAACAAATACTGACATGTAACTGAGGCAGAAAGATTATTGATTGTGCTGAATAGGCAATGACTTCTCCTCTGGGTTTGTGCATTTGGTTACTTTTTAATTGAAAGGCAAAAATAACGAATCTCTTAATTACTGTAGCTGTTCACTGTTTGTACACTTTTTCATCTCTGGAATTTTTTATGCTTCTTTGTGCATAATACGAACAATATGGGCCAAATATCCTAAATATGAATGCTCAACGAAGAGCCAGAGAGAGGGAGCCAACAAAAGAGAGACATTTTGACAGGACACCTGTGATCTATAAACAGCTCCCATCACCAATCACATTAACTATTACTAAATAAGCGAATAAAAGTTTATTTATAAAGAACGCTTCACAGACAAGGAAGGGATACAAAGTGCTTTAGGTAAACAAAAATCCAATAAAAATACAGATATTCTGCATTCCAGTGCAATAGAGTAAAAATTTAGAGTTAATGCTATAAAATCTCCACCAGGGGTTCCAAACGTTTTTAAGGCTGAGGGCTGCTTCATGGGTACTGAGTCATACTGTAGGACAGGCTACCAATACTGAATGTATTAGAAGGTTCTGCGTTCACCTACATTTCAAACATAATAAACATATTTAATACTGTGTCTTTTAATTTCTATTGTCATTTTAAAATCTCTATAAATGCTTAAATTCCCAACATTAATAATATGATGAATTACTCAATAAATAATTAAAAAAGAAGAGCAACAGAATAAAACACATTTTCAAATTGAATCTAGTGTTAAGTTGTTCGTTTTTCACAAGATGCTGAGGGTGACCCATATGGTCCTTAAGGGGCCCTTTGGTGCCTGCAGGCCCCAGGTTGGTAAACCCTGCTCTACACTATTGCTTCAATTCTGAAGATCGGCCCACAACTCAGCAAGAGTTTTTTTTCCTCATTTTTAATTCAGCTTTTTTTTATTTCATTTTATTTAAAGTTATCATGCTATCAGATATTCATACCTTCTCATGCCTAAATACATCCAGAAGTTGTAGAGTATTAGATTTGTAGTTCGGAAGTCCAGTCAGACAAAGTAAGAAGTAACGGGGCTCTTACAAGCTTTATCGACAGATAGTTCTCTAGTGGGAATCTCCACTAAAAGGTGCTGACTTACAGTGTTTATTCCACACTTTATCAAAAAGATTGTGAGAAAGGAAGGGAGGGAGAGTCCCCATGACTCACCTTGGAGTTCTTTCCGCCGCTACGCGCCGATTGCACAGAGTATGTTCTCTGGACGACCTGCTCAGGTGTGGAGGGAGACTTGTCGGAGGAGTGGTCTGAACCCTTCTCCACCATGTTCTCACCCTCCTGGGTCTGTGGTGTTGGAGAGCGCGAACGTTTACGCAGGACTGGTGAGCAGGTGGGCGAGCTCTTATTTGAGTTACTGGCAGTGCTGAAAAACAAAAGTAAAAAGTCTGTTAACATCATTTTTGTTCCTTTAAATACAGTTGCAGTGCCTAAAAAAAATTATTAATGTCCAAATAAGTTCTCCACATTTTGTCATATCACAACTACAAGCTTTTACAGATATAACAACTGAAAGTAAAAGATAAGTCTGAAGTGGAAGAAAAAGGATGCATGGCTTTATCCAAAAGTGAGAAGAGGAGAGTAAAGCTGCAGCTCCCATAAGACATGGCCAACTTGTAATATCCACAGAGCTGTGAGCAGGTGTGTGTGTGTGTGTGTCTCCTACTTCCTAAATACACATATAACTCGAGTGGCTTAAACAACAGATCATTTCAGTACAGATTTCTCCTTATAGACTTTTGTCACCCATCTTGGACGCCTGTTCCTGCGAAATGATAACTCATTAAACAACTACCATCTACCTGTCTAATCGTGCAAGTTCCTCCAACTCTTTAAGCTTCAATATCATGTCTTACAGCTGGAATAGGTCTCTTTGTGAATCATTTGAGCTATTGATTTTGTCGCTGGTCTACCTTTTTCTAGAAACTACAGTGTTATCTTGACTGACATGCATTTGAAAATTGGTCACCTGGTATTTCGTCTCCTTTGCGCTACCAGAACGCTGGACTCCTCAACCACATCTTCAGACTAATCCTAGGAAATTCTGATAAAGCGTCATTGCAAAAGTGGAAACTGGAAAATCCTAAATTCAATTTAGCCAACATTAGCCACCTATCTAGTACTATCCAGGACTGCAGCTGTTAACCCGAAAGAATCGTCTTACTGAAAACATTTATCATTAAACCACAATCACAGCCACTTAAACTGAAAGAAAGAGCAAAGAAAGCATTCATCAAATAGGCAGTAGAGCTGCAGAGGTCTACAGCTCAGGGATAATAATTTGTTGACAGAATAGCAATTAGTTAAAGACAAACATGGCCTGTAAGACAAGGTAACAAAAAGAAAGAGAGCCATAGGAAGTCTCATTTAAAGTAAAGTTTGCCACTGACTAAACATACGAAGGTGCTCTTGGCAGACAAAAACAAAGCTTTTTGGTCAAAAGGCGAAATATCAAAACATCTCAAATGTGAAACTAAATACAAACACACATTGTGGATTAACCGATCTATCTTCAAGCATCACATGAAAACAATCACCAAGACTTCTATAATGTGGTTTTACTGGCTTTGGTTAATAACAAGGAAGTGACAGTGACTGCTGCAGCGTAACGTCCACACTTGCATAAAGCCAGCCAGACACCCACTCACACATACTGGGTCTACAACGTAAGCCAGAGTGTTGTAAAAACACCAACATAAAACAATATAGAGGCAGACAGGCAGTTCTTCAAGAATGAATCCATGAAAGCTCAGAGGTGTGTAAGCATTCACTGCGAGTCTAGGTGGCCTGTGGGCAATGAAATGGAATAATGTAAACAGATGCAAAACCCCATCATGCACTCCAACATATTTTTGCAAAAATATTCAAACATAAATTCACCAAATACAAGAGGCACATCGTAGTTTGGTTTAAAGAAAGCGTTTAAGTTTATTATAATTTAGTTTGTTGCAAGTATTTTACAAATTGAAGAACTAGAAAATTACACCATATGCCAACCGTCACAAGGATGTGCATGACAAGGGAGGGCTATATACTGTATACTGCATGCATCATTTAGGTAAGAGAGTAAGTGTTGGGGCCGGTATGATTTAAGGACGGCAGGCCTTTGCACGCTGAAATTAGGACCGGCCCACTGGGGATATGCCCGGTATTATCGTTACGACTGAGATGGATGATCACAGGCCAGAAGGATAGTAAACACAGAGCCAGAGCTACAGTGGAATGGTTTAGATCCATCAAATTGTGGGCTCACATCCCCTGGCTTTTGTGAACGGGGAAGAAAATAAACTGCAAAAAGTAATTTAGCTTCTAGCTAACTTAGGTAGGGTGTCTATAGAAACACTACAAGTAGGCTTACTAATCCCCTTCACCCCAACATACCTGTGTGAATATGGTATATCTGCGTTTAGAACGGTCAAAACACCAAAAATCAAAGCAGGCTTTATGTGCAATTCCTGGTATTTTAAAGACTATAATCCATCCATCCATTATCTGGCACGCTTGTCCCAGTTGGGGTCACGAGGGGTGCTGGTGCCTATCTCCAGCTGGAGATGGGCAAGAGGCGGGGTACACCCTGGACAGGTCACCAGTCCAAACACAGAGACAAGCAGGACGCAACCATTCACGCACAAACTCACACCTAATGAGAATCTAGAGAAGCCAATTAACGTGGACTGTGGGAGGAAGCTGGAGTACCTGGAGAGAACCCATGCATACTCCATGCAGAAAGACCTCAGGCCGGGAATTAAACCCAGAACCTTCTTGCTGCAAGGCGGCAGTGCTACCCACTGCTCCACTGAGCAGCCCAAAGACCATAATACACATAAAAAATTCATAAAATTAAATGATTAAAAAAAATAACAAATTCACTCCGTAGAAATACTTTTGACAAATTCATTTTTTTCAAAAGAAAATTTAAATTCTAAGCTAAAACAGGGTAAAATAATATCCATTTACAGTATCCCTGTTTTTGGGTCAGCTCAAGTTACTGAGAGTAGACAGAACTTTTACTCAATATACCTCGCAAAAATATTAATCGAGTAAACCAAGAAGTATGGTGCAGTACAATTTCTAGTAAGTTTTTGCTTTTCAAAATGTTGCTCAAGTACATGTAACTGAATGTAGTTTAATTCCTCTGCAAGTGCATACCTGCAGACATGTGCATGCATTGTTGAAGGAATACCCATTACAGCATCATCACAATAAGGAAAATGGGTTAAAATATGAACTTTTAAGTGTAGTTCAAATACTAAGACGTTGCTTATCAATATACTGTGTGAAAGGCTGGTGCTGTGCAGAGGAACCCAGGAAATTACGCTTTTTAAATTAACACAACTGAGTAAAAATCTTTGCAGGCAGAATGTCACTAGAATATGATTTCTGCTCCAATAATCGCAACCACAGATCACATTCCCCATGTTTCTACTCATCACATCCAGACCTTGCAAGGCAAAGATTTTATTTATGTATGGTACATGTAGGACCCAAATAAGAGTGCATTTACATCCAGTGTTGCTGAGGTTAAGAATTTAGTTGTCTGAAGCTCTGCTGGGTCAGAGAACTCACAGCAGGTATAGAAAAAACATTCAATATAAGCAAGTAAACCCACAGAAGGACAGTGGTGGGATTCACAGTTTGAAAACACAGTTAGATTTTTTAAAAACTTATACAAGAGTAATACATGAAACACTATAAAAATATCAAAAATATGTAGAACACATTAAATGCTCCTTCAATGTTGTATTTTACTGCGGTGTCGCTATTTATATAAAGGGTGGGAAGGGGGTTGATTATTGTTCTACAAAGCAGTTAGACCAGTAGCCCTAACTTCANCAACTTGGGTTTTTGGCAAAATTGTTGGATACTAATCTCTTTCACATGAAGAATGTTTTTAGTTCTATATAAAAAGAAAGCATGGGGTAAAAATACCTTTAAAATACCTTGCAAAAGCATATAAATTCTGCTGGACAACAGCAATTTGTTTTATTTCTATAAGTAAAGTAACATTTTTGTCACTTTATATTGTTGTAGTGAAGAAAAAGCAAAATTCAGAAAAAAACAAAGCAAAAGGAATTTAGGTAAAAATAAAAAAAAATGTAAACAGATTTCATAGGACTGTGTCTGTGGAGATAAACCCCCCAAAAATGTCAACTGTTATTGTAATAAAAGTTACAATTCAAGTAAAATAGAGACTAATATAAACCTCTCTTTTCTGATATTTATCTGCACCAATTCTGCTAATGAGACAAAATGTGGAAATTTGGGGGGGGTCTATGAATACTTTTGTAAGGTGGTGTATTGCTAGAACAACATATATCTAACTTTATTTATTCAGTCAGTTTTAGCTGCATGTTAAAAACCCCACTTTGATACAGTATGAAAAGCTTTTTTATCATCACAGCATTTAAAAATGCTCATCTTAAATCTCACCTAAAATCTGTTCAAAAATAGATACCTCAGTTTCTACACATCAGTTTAGGCCTAATAGGCTTAAGGTACTATGTACTAACGGCTGCTAATGACATTTAAGCTGAAACGAGAAGTCAACAACAACAACCTTAGCAATAGCATAAAAATAAAAAAATAAAAACAAAGCTGGAAAAAAAAGAATTTATTAAGAAACATACAAAAATGTTGTCAGTATTATGCTATATGTGAGACGCTGAGTATTTTTTAGCCTGTCGGTAAATCAAAAAAGTTTGCAAAACATTGAATTATGTGAGTTATTATCTCGAATCATCTAGACTTTAGACAGATTTTATTTGTCAGTTTGTTTACACATGTGTAAGACAAAAAATAAATTTCGTTTGGAAACAGCTCACTGGACAGTTTCATCTTTTTAAAAGTGCAGCCTTGAAAATAGCAAAAATGACAGTAAATTTACAGTTCTAACATTTTTAATTTATTTATATATATAACATCAACATCTTGCAACCATGTTACTTTTTTACTCTTCTGAAAGGGTTAATGAAAGAAGTTTATGTAAACCCCCTAACTTAAACTGTATTTAAAACGTCGCAGGTTTAATTAACGTGCATTCACTTTAATAAGTCTGTTTTTTTAATGATAGTTTTTGTTTTCTTACCTCAATTTTCAGATAATAATCTCAGTATGGGAATTTAGTTTTTTTGTTTTTTTTGTTTTTAGAAAACTAGCCATTTACTAGCCTCAAATCTAAATAGAAAGGTTAATTCAAAAGCTCTCTTCCACCACAAGAACAACAAAATATCCCAATCAAAAAGTCTTTTTTTTTTCTTGTCTTATTTGTTCAAAACAAATGATTAATTCAGCAGCATAAGCACCAGCTATTCGGGAAATACATAGTTCTTTAGGAAGAAGATGCCTTTGTGTCATCCCCTCAGTAATTGATCAACTAATCATCCATCTTGGATTGTGAATAAAAATCCAACTCAAAACACAAAGTATAAATATAAATATTAACAAAATATTATTATCTTATTTTACTTCTAATATATTCATATTTGAAATATCTTTATTGATAGCAAATTGAATCAAATCCCTTGTTTGTGTGAAACACCTGTTAAAAAAAAGTTGTCTTATGAAAAAAAAAAGAGCTACAGTAAAGTACCCCTTTCCTGGGTTAACTCTGTGGTTTAGCAAACCAAAAAGCAAAAACACTCAACCTTCTTCCCTCTCATGCTGACAGACAAGTATCATCTGGCACAGAAACACCCACTTGATTCTGAGCTGGAGAGAAATTTACAGATCACCTCTTCTTTCCAGATACATGGCAGCAAACAATGGGAACACCGATCCGTCATCAGCATATAAATGACTCAGCCCGATCAGTCATTCATACAACAGTTTGCTCTTTGAACCAGCATGGTAAGTGTGGATAGAGCGAACATGATGCTGACTAGCCTGCAGAGGCGCAGACAAAAGAATCTATCACAAAGGCTTTGTTACAAACTGCTGCAGGAAACAAAACACTGAGTACCTGCTGCAGTTTTTTTTTCTCCTGACAATATCTCTCTTCCATCTCTGGACTGGGGAGACAATAATAAATGAAATAGAATTTTCTTTAACTCTAAAACTTGGCTTTCTCAGTGGAACTCCTGCCCGTAACAACAAATATATAACTTGTGTTTTCCTGAAAATTAGCAGGTGACACTAAGGTGCCACAGAGGTATTATTTCCAGGTGGATCATCAAAATAATTAGTCCTCCTAATTGTCAATCATTCTGGTGATATATTTAGGTTAGGCCGTCCTACATCCTCGTCTCCATTTTCACTTACTGGTGGAGAGTCTGACATAGTGGAAAAATTGCAAATCTTCTTTTAAAAGGTAAGCTTGTATGAGCGATGCAAACAGCAACTTTCAAACAGAGCGTACATTAGGAGAAATGGGCCTGTGCATGCTTTTGCAGGCCTTTAATAGGAGTTCCCTTTTGGGGGCGGGTACACGATGGTGCATGTGCATTTTTTTCTTTTTTTACAGTAGAGAGGGTGGGGTTTTTCAAAAATATGCCCGAGGACCTGAAGAAATTGGTCAACAGTTTTAAAAATAAAAAAAGAGAATTCCACTTATAGCGAGAAAAACATTTTGAGAGAAAGCTGTTAATTTTATCGACAATGACACACAACTTCAAAGGTGCCGTTATTACTTGTCAAATAGAATATTGTTAATAGAATTCAGTGAGAAAAATGGAAAAATATCTAAATATGTTCTCATGGTTTTAGTGCTACGCTGAGGTAAGCATGGTACAACCCTTGTACTATGTCCAAGGAAGCCTTGGGAATAACATTTGTTTGCCATATAATTTAATAATCAGTAGGGGCTTGGTGATTTTAAGTGGATAAAATAATACTTAATACTGAAAAACACCTTTGGTTGGTTACAGTCATATCCTCAACAAACATTAAGAGTAGAAGGAGTTGCACATTTTCCAAGGTTTTTATCTTCAACTTATTTGTGTTTTTAAAACTACTGCAAGCTACAGTATGGCATATCTTCACCTCTAAGGGAATGGCTAGCAAAGATCGGAAGTAACGAAGTACAAATACTTCGTTACTGTACTCAAGTAGATTTTTCTGGTATTTTTACTTTACTTTACTACTTATTTTTATGGTGACTTTTTACTTCTACTCCTTACATTTTTACACAAATATCTGTACTTTCTACTCTTTACACTTTTAAAAAATTGGTTTGTTACTTTAGTTTTGAATCATTTCAATGGAGTTACCGTTATTATTTTTCACTTCATCAATACCAAATTCAATCTAATTGGATGGGAATCTACGTTGCATTTGAAGCACCACTACAAGATGAATCGACAGATTCGGCTGTATTCATTCACGGAAAATCATTGCAGCTTGGTGGCGGTGGCGTTAGCATAGTAGTATGGACGTTGAGATGATTGAAAATGAACACAACGGAGATCTAGTCCTATTGGCAGACATCCATTTAAAATGTAGGCAACGGCATGAAAAAAGTGGTTTCTACTTTTACTTTTATACTTTAAGTAAATTTACAAGCCTGTACTTTGTTACTTTTACTTGAGTAAAGAAGTTTAATCAGTACTTCCACTTTTACCAGAGTATTTTTTAACACAAGTATCTGTACTTTTACTCAAGTACGGTAAGTGAGTACTTTTGCCATCTCTGATGGCTAGGAATGTCAAATGAAGTAATACAGTAAGCCTTCTATTATTGTCTATATTCCGGTAGGCCTCATGCACTTCCTAACCTGCAAAAACACATTTTTTTTTTCAATTGCCTATGTAACACCTAGGTAATCGCCTTCTAAATCCTATCTTTTCTGAGACTGCAGTTGTTTTATTTAGCATTGCAATAGTATGGATAAACCAAACTAAATCTTAAAGGCAATTTGCAGCTTCTTTAAATTTAAATGAACTAAACTGATATGTTTTTCCAGTCATACCAAAGACTCAAACACATTTTTACTTTGAAAATCCAATTTAACTTAAAGTTTGCTTTTCAATAGCTCATGAGACATTTTTGAGTTTCTCATCTCAGCCTAATTTTAGTTTCAATTTTTGTCCCAAATATTTCTCATGTGTTTCTCATAAATTCACCAGGAGAAATAAGGGGAGATGAAAGCATTATAGTACAGTCATAGGTGAGATTAAAAGGAGACACCTTGTGAAACTGGAATTTACACATTCACACCCAGACACCCATTTACACACACAAAGTTTTGCCAATTACGCACTCACACACTAGCAAGTCAAGCCACTTGTCACCACAGCTGCCCTGGAGCTCACTGACAGAAGTGAAGCTGTCGTACATCAGGCCCTTTGACCACCATCAGTCCTCTTCACACACAGTTTAAGCCACTTGCCCAAGGACACATCGGGTTTGAAAGCCGGATCCGGTGCTTGAACCAACAACATATAAATATTGTATTTCTTCTTTCACTGGAATCCCATATAAGGCGCTTCATTGATAATGGTGTATTAACAATAGCTCAAATTTTTAAACATTTAAGTATAATCCAGAGGCTTTAGAAAAACTTATTCTATTGGTAATTAAGGGGAGCCGTTTTTCATCTTTCAGAAAAATTATACTATCATGAGCAATCTGAGTTATTATCAGAGGATAATCAAATACGCTCAATGGCTCAACATATTGGATATTCTTACAAAAGACAGCCAATAACTCTGCAGGTAAAATAAATAATAAAGGAAAGCAACCCTGTCGGATTCCCTGTTGCACTTCCAGTCTTGGTTCTACCTTCAAAGAGAGGGAGACTGAACTATTAATATCCTTCTACATCTAATTAATCACTTTAAAAACCTTTCACCAAAGCCAATATACTATAAGGATTTAATTATAAGGGGATGCTCTATAGAGTCAAAAGATTTGAGGAAATCTAAATATACACTGCAAAGATTTGAAATCTAAAAAAGTAAATTTTTCTTAAAATAAGTGCATTTTTTCTTGAATTAAAGAGGTGAAACTTTGCCACTGGAACAAGTCAATTTACATTTAAAATAATCACATTGTCTTATTTTAAGTGCATATTATCTAATTATCTTGTCTTAAGAGTAAATATAATGACTCTATTGGCAAATCATCTTATTCATATATGCAAATTATGGGTAAATGCACCTCATTTAAGACATTTTTACTAATTTCTTATTAGTAAAATAAAAATAAAAAACAAAAAAACTTTGTATGGAGTCCATATCGTTTTCCTGGAGGAAAACTTTTAACTCATCTGTCAGCACAGTTTGATTAAAATTGTCTTTGTAAACTGCCTTAAGATGACATGTTGTGAATCGGTAGGTAATATATGAATAAAATGAATTGAAAATGAATCCAAGCGAAACTTCAACATAGAGTTGAGGAAACCTGGAACAGAATGAATAACAGTTCAACTTTCAACTCCCTAAGGACAGTCTTCTCAGTGAATCAACAGCCTCTGAAGACCCTAAATATTACTTAATCAATATCGATCCTTTCTGATTGGCTTATTTTATCACCTTTATGCTTTAATGCAGTGGTTCCCAAAGATTTTGTTCTGGGCCCCCCTTTGGATTACAATTAAATTTCAACTGGGCACACACATCGTTCAACCAGATATATTTTTCAAACTCCACTGAAATTTATTTCACACTTCAGGTTGCAACAAAACAAACTACACCATCTTTACAGTGGAACACTTTTGTGGAACTGTATTTTTTTCATAGTTCTATACTGTAGATTAGAAGAGGATTCTTTGTTGTCTGTGTTATTTTAAACATATTTCTTTTTTTTTAATTTGTAACAATATTTAACTTTGCTATAACCTATACATTAAAAAAGCCTCTGTGCAAAATGGAGTGAAAACATTGAACAGCTCCCTGAGAGTTTTTTCTTTGTACTTTAATCCTCCCATCTTTTCAGTGGCTGTAGTGAGCCTGCTTGTTGCTGCAGATCTTCTCAAATCTGGGTTGCAGTGTCACAACTGTCCATTATGCTCAGTCAAGCAAGCGCTGTTTTTTTTTTTTATTATTATTTTTTCTTCATTCATCCATACCGCTTCCCGCGCCCCCCCTGCAATTGGCATTGCCCCCCCCCTAGGGGGCGCGCCCCACACTTTGGGAACCACTGCTTTAATGGGTCCTTAGCTTAGCAGCACATACTGTAAAATTTGGAAGAGGTACGTTCTCCCACAAATAATAATATTAAAAATAATATCAAACAATTAAGGTCTCAGATTAAAATATATTTTTTTTACTCTTGATTATACCAAACCTTGATTTCTGATGGTATTTTGGTGTTTATGAACAAAGCAGAATCTGGTACCACTCCCTGCAATCCTGTTGCCGTATGATGGTTTAAGGTGGGACATCTTTGTGACCAAAACAAAGAGGTGCCCGGCACACAGCTGAATGAAAATAAGCATGACAGCAGAGTTGGATGCCTGAGTCGCTAACCTTCTTGTCATCAAAAGCAAGAAGGTGGCATCTGCTGACATTTTCATTTGTGACAATGATTGTCCATTCATCCATCTTCCTCCGCTTATCCGGGGTCGGGTCGCGGGGCCCAGACTTCCCTCTCCCTAGCCACTTCTTCTAGCCCCCCAGGAGAAACCCCAAGGCGTTCCCAGGCTAACCGGGAAACATAGTCTCTCCAGCGTGTCCTGGCCCTTCCCCGGGGCCTCCCCCCGGTGGGACATGCCCGAAACACCTCACCCGGGAGGCGTCCAGGAGGCATCCTAACCAGATGCCCGAGCCACCTCAACTGGCTCCTCTCGACGTGGAGGAGCAGCGGCTCTACTCCGAGTCCCTCCCGGATGACCGAGCTTCTCACCCTATCTCTAAGGGAGAGCCCAGCCACCCTACGGAGGAAACCCATTTCGGCCGCTTGTATCCGTGATCTCGTTCTTTCGGTCATGACCCAGAGTTCATGGCCATAGATGAGGGTAGGACAATGATTGTCTAAAAAACAATTTTGGTAGGCGGGCATCGGGTGTCGTTTGACCCAATCAGCTCTATGGGAGAAGTCTCAGATTGATACTGTGTAGAACTAAACCTAAGTGCTACGCATTATCAGTGTAGCTTGGCTGGTTTATTACCAGCACAACAAATCTGCAAATTTACAATCTATTGCCTATACAAATGTATGACCTGTGAAACTCTACTATATGCTGTACTGTTTGTTTTATTGATCCAATAAATCTGAGTTTTCTTTGACCTTTCTGTAATTGTCTGTATATCCACTTTTCGCAGCGATGTTCTCTGTGAAAGGAGCGCTGTTTTGACCACTTCATCTTCCCGTCTGTTTGAGTCATGCGACTTGTTCCACATCCATAGTCTACTAGAGACTGGAGCTTAAATATTAGTCATGTAAGGTATGACATTCAAGGAAAATAGGTCTTTCATGAAAGCAGAAGAACGAATATTCCCATTGCTCTTGTTTGCTCAAAATGAACCTAAATGGAGAAATGCTTTAAGGCAAATTAACAAGTCATAAGGTTAGAAGCAGAATAAATATGCTTCTGTTGGTCTTTTTCAGCAAACTGCCCCATCTGCATACGATATCATTAGGAGGTGTTAGGAGTTCAGTGCTCATTGCAACTGTTTATATGTTGTGATATTTACAATATTAGGTATCTTTAACAAAGTTAGCCAAGGTAAAAGCTTTCTTTTCAGGCTACGACTTATATGGTGGTCAAAAAAGATGATAGACTATGACCTCCAGAATATCATGGGTGCTAAAATAAAAATCACAGAAGAAAACCAAGTGACATCAATAAAAAAGAATGTGCGTTATACTAAGACACTTTAGCTACATCGGTTTCAAGTTTACATACATAATTCATTTGATTGACAGAGACAGCTTCTCTTGACAAATTCATAAAATCAAAGGCATCAATCAAACTTTAAATGACAATATGGGCAAACATGAAAAAAAGGTTCAGAACATTACTAATAATGACGTTTTAAAAAATCTGATGAGCAAAAAGAGTATTTCACAATGCAATAGTTATAAAATATGATTTATAAAAAGCATCTATCATGTTGTTCTAGGTGGTGTTATGAAGCTCGGGATAAGTTCAGCTCATCTTGTGAAGGCCTAATGTCCTTCTCTAGGGATTGAAGATGTATTTTTTGGGGGCGGATGGGGGTGGGGGCTTCGGTGCAAAATGCATAAAGGTAAGAAACTGCTTCATATCTGTGAGTAGGTGCACAGTGCTCTTAATGCACACAAAGGCAGCTATTATGACAAAACTAAAGGGTACATTATTAGCTATATAACTAAATAATATTTTGCTCCATACATTAATCATCAAAATAATAATAATAATAATAATAATAATAATAATACATTTTATTTAACAGCGCCTTTCTAGACACTCAAGGTCACTTTGCAAATAATACAAAAAATAAATAAAAAGAGAAGAAAATACAAAATACAATGAAATGTAAAGCTGTTTTTTATAGTGAGTTTTCTAAGTAGCAGCCTCTAGGTGGGTTTAAAACAAAGATGATCAAAGAAAGGAAGCTACAGCTTCAATCAGCTGTTTCCAAACCTATCCATGCCACTGGCCTCCTAAAGCAATATTAGCATTTAGCCTATGCCCCCTTTGTTCATTTACACACAATGCTACAAATATGGAAACAAAAATCCACTTTTGGAATATGTTACTTTTTACTTCTATGTCTTATCAACTACTAAATTATCAACATATGTTTTTAGGGAAACAAAATTACCCAAAAAGTTTTTCCACTGAATCAATTTTTTTAAATATAAAGATCATAACACAACAAAAAGAATCAAACCATCCTCAAGTTTGTGGAAGGGCTGGGCTTAATATCAATGTCATATGCAAGTCATTTTTAATGTGTAGATGTGTTCTATGTTTTGTTTTCAAGTACTTTTCAAGATAAAAAGACAGACTGGGTTGTTGTAAAAGAAATAAGGCATTATAGCTAAGGAGGGAAAGTCCTTTTTTTCAATAATTTGAGGACAGAGCCTGAAGTCTTAAGTTGATATATAGCCACAGGGTCAATGGTAGATTTTTTTATTTAAGCTGGTGCCACAAATTGTATACCAGCCTTGATTCTGTTAGTCTGCCACAGACAGCTGTGGCTACAATGTAGCTTTCCACCATCAGCGTTTGTGTGTGCCTGAATGACTGAAAATAGTATAAAGCTCTTTGGGATCCTTTGTCCTGATAAAGTTTGACATAAGTACAGGCCATTAACCAGGTCAATAAGATATATAATTACAAGTTATATTTTATGATAACAATACTTTTTTTAAAATTGTTGCATAATTTTGTTTATTTTCCCTAAGTTTTCTGAGACAATTATGCAGAGAGTTAAATAAAACAAATTAATAATAATTCAACTTTATTAATCTCACATTGGAGAATTTTACCTTTGCATTGAACCCATCCCCTTGGGGAGCAGTGGGCTGCCATTGTTGGGCGCCCAGGGAGCAGTGTGGGTTTAACTGTCTTGCTCAGAGACCCAGAGTGGCAGTCAGTGGGAGTGGGGCTCAAACTCAGAACCTCAGGCCACCACTCCCCTTAATTGACAAAAATCTTCTCAAATTTTCCTTGCACTACAGACTTCACCTTCTTTCAAATATTTTCTTTTCTTTTATACTCAGAATTCATACTTCTTGTACACATATTTTCTCCTCTTGGTCTCTCTCCATGTGTTCACATTTGGTCTCTGCACCGATCAAAACAGCTCTCTTATGTCTGGCTTCTCTGATCCAAGTGGCATCAACACTTAGCAACCATTCCAGCCAACCTCCACATCTCATAGTGCGTTTTAAGAGGCCACAATTTCACTCTACATTGTGTCAAATCTAAAAGATCTATTTAAGTCAGAATTAACCTCTTTTTGCTTTCCAGCAGCACACACCAAATATTTGGATGAGGGCATCTGTGTGAATACAGTTCCAGTGAGAAAAATAGGAGAAAATCAAACATTTATAAATAACAGAGCAAAGTCTGTGTGGCACATACTGAAACTGACAATTTACATGAACTAAACCAAACCCTAACAAGAATAAGTTATCTTGGACTAATGGCGGTTTATGAACAAGAACTAATTTATTCTAAGCAAAGTCTTGTTGAGTTCAAACTGGCACACTACACTAACATGTTCTTTAACACGCTGACTTTGGTCCTAAAAGCTTGAGTACAAGAACCTTGACAGAAACATTTGACTTTAAGTCAGAAAGGATCCTGGCATGTATGATCCGTTACAAAAAGCGGGTCAAGTTCGTACAAACAAACTGAAAAAAAGGAGCAAAACAACCTTCCACTTTGTTACAGTCTTTTCATTTAATAGCCTCTAAAGCTCTAAATCCCGTCAGCTCAGTCTGTCTAAACGTTTCACTTCATAATAGAACAGAGTTCCGGGCCTTTCTAGGGGCCCCCAGTTGTTTTCACAGTTTTGCTGATCCTGGAAAATACCCATCTGGCATTCATGGTTCAGCTCTGCACCAGTTGAAAATGTACCACGAGGAGCGCCATGAGTATGAGCATGCACACACAAGAATGCATCATACAGCACGGGGCAGGAAACAACAGAAAGGCAGAAGACATGCACCCGCATATTGCAGAAGCTCATCACTGTGCACTCTGTCTCAGCAACGGGATAAAATTAGCAAAACCATCCAGATTATGATTAAATCACCTCTTCATTGAAATAAATGCAAGACCTGAACAAGTTATATAACCAAACTCATCTCACCCCACCCATTCATTCTCCCTACGTACAGACAGACTCATTTAACAACGAGAGAGAACGTCATACCCCTGCTGGAAAACACAATCCCTGAGAACCTCGCTGTAGCAGCCCTGGTCGGCCACCGTCACACACTCATACGCCACCATGTCCTCGTAGGCAGCTCCGTGTAACGAGCTGTTCACCCAGCGGATCATCATGCGGACCACGCACTGTCTTACGGGGTGTAAAAATGAAGAAAGGTGGGAGGACAGATAAATAGAGAGAGAGAGGAGGTAGAAGAGGCAGAGCGGGGAGATTTTCTCCAGCAGGCTTAAGGCCACTGATCTTCCCTGGCCAGCTCTGATCTCCTAATAACCAGCTTACATCACCCTTAACACCACCTGCCAGAGAAGGGACACTGGAGGTCTTGGATGTAGCTATCCCCCCATACCTACCTCTTCCAGAACTCACTTTCTAAATATGACATGTCAATCTTTTCAAACAGGGAATCCAATCAATGGACGCCTCCTGTATAGATGAGGCTGAATGCAGGAAAGCAAACAGGCAGCACTAACCTGCTTGTAGCCATGTAGAGAGCCGCTCAGCAGCAACAGTCTCCTTTCAAACGGCTTCATTCATACAGCCGCAGCATTGGATGATGCACAGGAGGAAGAAGAGGAGATGGTGGGGGTAAAGCAGGGAGGGGAGAGCCAAGAGGAATGATGGGCGAGTTCCGGTGCATGCCATGAGGATGAGAGGAAAAGCATAAGGAAGCAGGCAGATCAGAGGAAGATTTTCCCAACAGATGAAGTCAAACCGCTGAGGCAGGATTTCAGACTCCCTTTTGTCCCTTTAATATTCCTTGGCTAATTCAGGCGTAATGAGCTTCTTTTTCTTCCCCCATTTTCTCTTCCTTTCCTGGATCCTCTGTCTGCTTGCTGTTCCCTTAGCATTCAACCAATGCTCTTATCTCAAGATTTCTGCCGCTGCTTCAAAGGATTTCACGGCTGCACGCGACAACACATAGAAAGAGACTGAGGGAGAACGTGCAGAACAGGGTGAGAGAGAAAAGGGGAGGGAGGGAGGGTGAGTGAGAGATGGTGAGAGACATAGACAGAGCAAATGAGGGAAGAGATGGCTTTCACTTTGCATTCCACCTCAACTCAGAGCGAGCGCACTGAGGCTGTGCTACTTCAATTATTCAAGTGTTTCATGAATGGAGGGGCTGACATCACCAGCATTCAGGTCACCTTACATCCAAAGCTTGTTCTAAATCACACCAAAAGAAGGTCCAGGTCTTTGCAATAAACAATTCAGGGTTTGACACAGAAATACATAGAGACATTATCAGATATCTGAAATAACAATTAATCCAAGATTAATTTTTGGAAATCTAATCCATCTGCAATTACTTTTATCACGTTGAGTAAATATCTAACCTCGGCTTGCAAATTCAGTGTGCCACACAGTTATCGAATTCAAATTACAATTTATGTGGTGGAACATTTCTCTTTTGCACATGTATTCAGTGTGGATCAAAAAAATATCTACAGTTAGAAGTTATTGTTTTACAATTCTAACACCAAATGTTGCTGGCCTTTCATATAAGCCTTTCTTTAAAAGGTCATAGCTATAATCTGTTCATCACAATGATTAAGTTTTGAAAAATAAACCACCTACAGAACATCTGGTGCAGAACTATAACTCAACTGAAACAAAAGCTATATAAATAAATAATGAATTACATATTTCACATAATATTTACTGCTGGTTGCAATGTCAACATCCACAAAAAAAGATTTGGCACCAATGGGAATAGTAGTTTGAAGTCACATAAGACACAGCTCAGTATTACCAGATCCTAGCAGCTCCATGATAGAGCTGACAAATGGCATCTTCTCAACATTAGATTTCTCAGATTCCAGCCAAAAAAAAAATGAAAAAGGAGGCAAAGGGAGGGTGACACATCGATCAAGCTTTTGAGCGTCGGTGCTGACTTGAGGTAAAGGGACTTGGAGGCCAGGCAGAGGTTGATGCTTTCCTTTTGGACAGGTAAGTAAATTGTTTGCGGATATTAGCATTGGTGGACCTGGCAACCAGCTGGCAAATCCCAATCCACTCCCTAACCATTAACACTTAACTATCAAGTCTCGATCGCAATAAAAGTCACGCTCGCAGCTGTAGAAGGTGTCTTGATTAAAAATGGGGGGATTAAATGAGAAGGGTACAGCCTCTTCCCTCCAATGGAAAAAGAAACCAGTTGTTGCTTAGGCAACACAGTCAAGCCCGATGTGCTGTAGCTCTGTGGCGCACGGTGACATAAAATATAACCTTTGCCCCTTTCTTAAAACAAATTTTTAGGGTTAAAATAAGACTATTTAAAGAGGACATTCCCTTTTGGAAGTCATTTCTTTTTTCTTATACCTAACTTGTGATTTTTCATCAGTGTGACGAAGATGCAGAAAACCAGATAGTGGTTTGATGGCAGCGTTTCCTCTGCCATCAAACCACTGTTGATTATACCAAACATTGATTTTTGATGGTATTTTGCTGCCAAATTCCAGCGAGCCTGCAATTAATGCAGACTTGCTATTCAGGGAGCTTCACGCTACACACTAGGTGGTTTGGGACGGCACTTAATATGGCGGACCCTCTATGGGAATGCGCAAATGGATGGTTAGTGCTTAGGGGCCGGTTTGGGATTGGTCCCTCAATGAAATATTACAAAAGGAGCTGCTGAGCTCGAGAGCGCCACTTACTGGCAAGGAAGAGATATACTAGTAACTATCTCCTTTAACCTCTATGTTACTTTTTATGTTATTTAAACCCTTCTAGACTTTAATTCCTTAATTAGCAAATGCAGTATAAATTTGATGTGTCACACAGTTTTTTTCTATACCCGCTTGTAAATTCTCACTCGCTAGAAAACAGCAATCAATTAACAGGTTTATTTATTGCATAGGTAGAAATATGCAACGAGGGATGCTAGATGGGTTTCTGGGTTTATTTTGCCACCACATATAGAGGAGATGTTTAAAAGGTCTCTAAAGGTTTGCTATTCGAAGCGTATAAATATTTATCAGGATGATCATCTGTAACAACGAGCTTATAGGTATTTAAAGGCATTTTAAACATATTTACTTGGGCTGCCAATATATCTGTAACTTATTTGGGGAAAATACTAATTTATTAGCCACATATGCTTCTGTGGATAAAACTACAAATACTTTTGAAGATATTTATAATAAGTCTTTTCTTTTTTAATTAACCATTCTCGCAACTCTTACAACTGTGCACCAACAAAAAAACAAGTTTATTTCTTTAAAGACACTCCTCTCATATCCACATATTAACAATGCAAATGGTCAAGGTCTTATAAACACAACTTTATATTAGATTAATGTGACTTGACTGCTGTAACTTTGCATTGACTTTGGATTAAAAAAAGGGAATAAAGCTATTAGGATATTGTCTGGAGATTTCATAATTCCCTTGGCAAAAGTAGGCAACCAGCTTTTCAGAATATAAGCCTGAAATTCTGTGACAAGAGAATAAAAATAGAATAAAAGATAAGGTTATTCTTTTACTGTTGGCATCATCTGATCAGCCACTGTCAAAACTATACTAAATTCATTCTTTCCTATCTTTAGACTAATGCAGCTTTATTTAGTTAGTACTATTGTTCATTTTGTGAAATAAGGGGCAATTATCATTAGCTTAGATTTATTAGCTCGAAATAAGACTATACACTATGAAGTGATGCATAATGATACATTATTAAATAGTCTGATAAATTTATTTTTCTTTTGTTTTTGACCAACACAGTTAACCTCATTGGCTGCTCCTTTGTTATTTCACACATCGATGTTTACCATACAGCTTCATGTCCATATTGAACTGTTATGTCTTCTATATTTTTCCGATGTTTCAAATGAATTTGCATCGCACAATATTTTTCTTCCCTTTCTTAGAGGTTTTTCTCGTCTACTGTAAAGCTTAAGTGTTCTTCTGACTTCTTGCTTTTGCCATAAACACACAGTTTTCCCCACTGTGGGACAATAAAGATACTTAAATAATATTTTTTTAAAAACCTCAACAGAAAGATTAAGTGTCCTATCCTCAGTATTTACTTTACGGCATGTGACAGTGGCTGAAGTGAGTCTGGTTTTGCTCATGATTAGCAAATATTATGCTCTCTGCTTAATGATCTTAGATTCACACAAACGACATTGTCATCAGACCTGTCACATACATAACTCGAAGATTTATGAATGTTAATTACCAATGTAGAAATGCCTTTGAACAATATGTTGAGCCAAACTCTACAAACATGCCAATAAAGGAAATGTACAACTGATCTTGAACCCGTATCCATTCAGATGTAGCGACTATAACAAATAGCAATCACCTCCTCAGATCTTTAAAAAAGAAAACAGAAATCTTAGCTGTGCTGCTTCTGAGGCTGGACCCCAGGACCAGGAAGAAGCTGGTAACTTCTGTTGGAGCCCTCAGCCGAGTCGCCTTGTTGAACAAAGAGAGCTGGTCCACTGAGCTGGACCACTGTGTGCCCAGATAAGCCTGCCCAGCTTCAAACAAGCAAGTGACCTACTTAGAGGTTCTCTGTTCACAACGTTTCTGCAGATGGGGGACACGCTAATGGTCAAACTGACCAAAAATTCATACACACAACATGAACAGTGCCTGCATAAGTACTCGTATTCTTGTGCTTGTTATCTTTTTGTCATCAGTTTATTTGGCTGGAGTTTATGAGGAAAATACAAAGCATTGCATATTTGTGAAGAAGAAAAGAAATGATAGCTGTAGATTTTTTTAAAAAAAAGTAGAGGTTGCCTTTACTTTGACGGAGGCCAATGAACACACCAAACAGGTCATGTGCAAGAAGCTGCTCTGGTCAGATGAGACCAAAATGTAACTTTGGGGAAAACATGTTGCATGCTAATGTTAATCCTGCCAAACACAGCAAAACCTCAAAACTGATGTTCTCAGATGCTTTTGTACACTTTGATAGAGCTTGGGTTATTTAATAAAAAAGAGAAAAAAACAATAATGTAAATTAAAAGCACCCAGCTGACTTACAGCAATGAGTTATAGAAATAAAAAGGTGGATATCTACAGAGGTACCACACTTTTTTTTGAAAATGTTGTGTCTACTTCACTATTCTGCCATACTTTATGATACTGGTGTATTTCATAAGACCCCGACAAAATACCTTTATATTTTTGAATATGCTTTGACATGACGTTAATAAATTCAAAATGTATCCATACTTCTTCAAAGCAATTGAAAGTACAAGGATGCAAACATATTTTAAAGTTACACAATTACCTTTTTCAAGTCAACCTTGCATAAATACAAGAAAATCACAACACCAAACAAATTATCTCATAACTTATGTTTGCTTTTTTCACCTTTTTAGGAATGTTACATTGTTTACAATGTTGCCATGGGTACACCATTGTGGTGACGCCTGGCTGGCGTCGGAAATGTCTGTCAGGCCGACAGCATGGGCCGTGCAGTAACCATGGCAGCTTGTCAAGCCATTCATGTGCGTTCAAACTGTTTTCACTTGAGGGAGGATGACAGAGCAGGAGAAGTGTGTTTGTGTTTGTATGCTGCTGCATAAAACATCCTCACACACCATTAGTCATCTACAATGCAACAGAGTTTAAGTGAACTTCGCTGAGTAACAACTTGTAAGAACATTAAAAAAACTAAACAATGAACTCTGGACTATAGTTTAAGTATGTCAAGGCTTTCATTAAATCTATTTATAGATCTAGTCTCACAGGTGCAAGCTAATTGGAAACACTCATCGTGGGTCTGAGGTGACCTGACACTGTTAGACCTGCAACAATTTTTTGACTCATAGTGGAAGCTGTGACCTACTGCCTTAGGCTGCTAAAACCTGATTTTAAATGGCAATATGATTTATCAGGCTGATTAAAATTCAAAAGCAACAGCAATCGAGTGAGAGGATTTAAAGGATAGAGGGAGCAGGAAGGAACAGGAAACTGGCAGCAGTTTTAAACAACTGTGGGACATTGAGTCCCACAGGACAGAGCACAGCCTCTGCCATCTGCAGGGGACTCACAGGCATAAGGGGCCAACACAGTGCACTGTCAGCGCTGTGAAGAAAAAAGGAAAAAAGCAACAGACTAAAATAATTGAGCAAAGGCTAAAATAATTTCAACATCAACAGTGCTACTAATTGTGAATGCAAACATTACTCCACAGGCAGAAGTCCAGAGGGTTTGGCTGGCATAAACTCAACAGACTTTTGTAAACAAAAAGCTCCCTTTCTAAAGTGTGCTGCAACATTAGGGATTTATAAAAGGGTGAGGGAGCATGTCCTGAGTGCTCCTTTCTGAACAATAAATGGCAAAATGGCTCTATTGTTTTGATCAAACAAGTTGATGGAACACTATTGTAGAATCACCCATCAGAGATGAACACACAACTTTCCACAAATCCAGTTATCGGTCCATTAAAAACAAAGTCAACAAGGAACATTTTCAACAAAAACACTTTCCCTCACAATGTGACATTAAGGTCTGTAATCAGTTTCAAATGAATCCTTATTCATGCTGCAATAGTGGAACAACCATTAACTGTTCTAAAAGAGTTAGGATAATGATGAAAGTGTAAAATAAAAGAGATAAAAATAACTGCTATGATTTTTACATTATCTTGGACTTTAATATCACCAAAGGCAGTGTGTAGTCAAATTATTTAACCTGTGAAAATTATTTTGAGAAGAAAGAAAATTGCGTCAGTAAAAACTATTGGAGTTATGCTTTGAGAATTTATATTTGAAATTTTCTGAATGTTAAAATGAAAGAAATCTTTAATTGCATAAATATGCACACATCTAGACTGGCAATAGGTCAGAGCTAAATAGACAGAGAAGCTCAACCATCAGCCATGACTTTGGAACATGTGCTGACTTCGGTTTCAAATTGTCTTCTTGAAAAATGCATGGGTGTACTTGGAAAAGACTTGGTTTTGAAGACAGCATTTGTTCTTCTTAGGGCTTAATGTAATTTTTTAGCATTGAAACTTATATCCAAAAGATGTAGCCTAACTGTTCTACATGAATTTATGCATTTGAAACAGGTCTCAATTAAAAAGGTGTATTTTTATTCAACTACGCCAACACTGTTTTGTTTATGGAAAAGCATTTGGACCACTAATGTCATGTTGGTTTGCAATTTTTTGACCCATATGCAGAATGACATGGAAAACCAGTAAATTGTAACATTGTATTAAATAAAAAGCAACAGGAACCTGGAAGCGGAGATCTGCAGACAGTCAGTTGAACTGTCTGGTTGATCAGAGGGGAGAAAACAAGCTGATCAGGAAGGAGTTGGTTGATGAAAACAGACGACTTACTAATTATCTTACTTGAGAGAGGAAGGGGAGGTAGCACAGATCTGTAGGGATTTGATTCAACGGGCTTTGCAGACTTTATAAAAATAAATGAACGAGGGTTCCAACACTTTTCCTCAGGTCCATATGCCTTCCAATCAAAAAGATACAGAAAACTCCTTCTGCAACAAGCATCCAAAATCCTTCACACAGCTAAGGCTGGGTGTCTGCCAATGTCTTGAGTGGGTGAAGAGGGACTGGAAGGAGGGCAAGAAACACCTTAAATGGTGGACTCCTGTCCCACAGGACTTCACAAGGAAATCTGTGAAGGTGAAAAACATGCTTAGTTAGGATTTGAGCTGTGTCAAGGGAAGATGGAATTTGACGAAGAATGAGGCAGCAGGCTTTGGAGAAGCCTGCAGGTATAGTGAGGATGGTGGTGAAATCCTTAGATAATAGTAGTCCAGTAACAAAATGAGACCACAGATGTTTAGTAATAGGCAATGGTTGAAGAAGACTATTGGGAGGCTGGTGACTAGGTTTGTTGCAGGCACACACTGGACAGGTTACAAAATAAATTTTAACATTATATAATGTAGACCACCCGATATTTTGTCTAGGGAGTGCAAGAGTTTGGTTGATTCTAGGATGGCAGGAGAATTTTTGCTGTGTGGATCAAGTGAATGAGGCGGGACCTAATGAAGCTGGAACATAAACCCGGTTCGGAGGTCCAGTGCCAGGGTCCGTTAAGATCACAGAGCCTCCAGGACTTGATCGTATATTTCCCACAATAAGACCCCCAGAATGCAGGAAGGTTGAATGACGGTTGAAATATTGGGTTTCTGATCACCGGAGTATTGCCTAAACAGGGGATAAGTTTCATGTTTTTTAAGCCTGGAAGGTAAAATATGACAAAGTTAAAATGGGAAAAGAACAGAGACCAACATGATTTTCATGGTTTTAGAAGTTTTGCATCTTGTAGATAGGTCAGATTCTTGTAGTCAGTCCACACAATACCTCAAACTAGTTTAGCCACTGCAAAACCAATTTTTATGGTTAAAATTATTATTATTTTTTTTACGTTTATAAAAAAACACAAGTTATACCATTTAATACATTACACTCAATCAGTTCTCCCCATTATAGAAGAAAAAAAAAAGCATCCGTGAAATGAGCCACATTTACACAAATGCTAATTAATCTGACATGTCTTCATCAGGACATAGAAACCCAATTTTGTTCAAATCTGTCCTGCTTCTTCTGTTACGTTCCTGCAAAACGGATAGTTAAGAGTTCTCTATTGGCCACATCCTATTTTAATTCTGCTTGAGACAAATGGCGAGAAAAGAAGGCACATGAATGAAGTTTATTATCCTCAGAGGAAATTTGAGAAAGGACTGCACCGACCCCTAAATCACGGGCATCAACTTCAAGGACCATCTCTGGATCTGGCTGAATCAGAATCTGGGAATTCGCAAACATTTTCTTGAGCTCTGAAAAAGGCTTTTTGCATTTAGGTGACTAAATGAAAGGTCTTTTGGAGGAGGTAAGGCTAGTGAGTGATTTACCAGTTTGACTCTAGTTTTTAATAAATCTGCAGTGGAAGGTGGTGATCCTAAAAAATGAGGGAGTAGGCCAATTGAGAATGGCTGGGACCTTCTCTGGATTGGTCTTCATCTGCCCCCTCTCAAGAATGTGTACCAATAAGATGATTGATGTGGTATGAAACTCTCACTTCTCAGCTTTGACAAAGAGTTTGTTCTCTAGAAGATGTTGGAGAACTTGACAGACACGGATATTATGTTTGGATAAGTTCCTGAAGAAAATCAGAATGTCATCTAGGTAAACAAATAAGAACTGATTTGAGTCCCTTGTGTACTCTGGAAGACTGCAGGTGCGTTTGTGAGACCGAAAGGGATTACCAGACACTCAAAATGACCTAGGCAGACCTTGAATGCAGTCTTCTACTTGTCTCCTTCTCTGATTCTGACCAGGTGGTAGGCATTTTGGAGAACCAAATTGGTGAAGAAATGTGAGTCATGAACTGGCTCAAAAGCTGCTGAGAGAAATGGCTATTTATTTTTCACAGTAATCTGGTTGTAATCAATGCAAGGTCATAGCGATCCATCCTTTTTCCAGACAAAGGAAAATCCTGTTCCAACAGGTGAGGTAGAGGTATGGATAATTCCAGCAGGTAGCTACTCATTTATGTATTTCTCCATACTTTCTTCCCAAGGCTTGGACAGGTTATGAGAGTGCCTTAGACTTGCTAAAAAGAAGATGAAGGTCAGGATACTCAAGCAGAACCTGAGAGAGGTCTACTGCATTTTCTTGTTCTTGAGAATTTAAGACTGGAGACATGACAGACTGTAGACAGTTTGATAGACATGGTTACTCCATGACTAAACTGAATTGTTTTTCCATTTCAGGTGAGGATTAAGAAGGGTGAGCCAAAAATACCCTAAAACAATGTAGGTTTAGAGTGGAGAGACCAGGACATTTTTTTTTTCTTCAATATGATTGCCTGACACCAGAAGTTTAACTGTTTCCATTCTGTGCATGATCACAGGCAGAGGACCTCAATCTAGAGCTGAGACATGAAGTGGTTTATGTAGTCGTACAACAGGAATAAGTAATTGTTTAGCTAGATTGTTATACATAAGGTTTTTTTCACGACCAGAATCGATCAAAGCAAAAGAGGGAAATGGTTGATTCAGTAGGAGAGAGCAGAGTAATGTCATGTGGAAGGATCTGTTCTTAAAACTGCCCACTGGTCCTTTCCATAACAGTGGGCCCTTGTTTGGACAGGAAGAAATCATCACTCTTACCGAGAAACAGGCAAAGTGCAGTTTTCATCCGACGTTGTCGTTCCTCAGGTGACAACCGGGTACGACATTGGTTCCTTTAGCTCTGGCCTGGAAGAGTCAGAACTTTGTGAATGATCTGGAAGATGAGATTGGGGAAGAGGTAAATTATTCCGTTGTTTTGCCCGAGTTCTCTCTTGAAATCTGTTGTGAATGCGAACAGCCAGACCAATTTCTTGTTTCCTCTAGACAAATTTCAACAAGAAAGATATTCCTGGTTTAGGTCTTGGGCTGGAATACCACCAGGGGTAATCAACCGGCGAAGAGAGATCCTTCATCTCCTCATAACGCACTGAAAAGTTTTTTCAGGAGTGCAGCAACACGGGTGGGCGGAGCCATCAGCAAAGACTTAGATTTTATTTTGTCATTTTGTGCACGAAGTGTAAACAAAAAGAAATCTCTTTAAGTATAGCTCTCTAGACTATTTCAGTTTTTAAAGTGCAGGTAAGCAGCAAAAAAACAACAACATTGTGATGAAAAAAAAAGTGAAAGATCCTTCTTCTTGTCAAAGATCCTCTCTTTGACAGGAAGCTCACTAACACCACAAAAACTGCAAAACCCAGAGGCAACTAATCTAAATACAAAAATTCACATTTCAGCTTTGCAATGGTTTATCTCTAAAGTCTGTTAGTTCACAGATGCCAAAGGCCCCTCTGGACACCGCAAAGTTAATATCAAGTATTGCCATTTTTTTAAAAAAAGGGGTTCTTTATGGATAGGGTTATAGTTTCTATACTGGCCATAATAGAATAAAAGGTGTACAATTTATGCTCTTCTACTGGATCAGGATTTCTCATGTCTCTTTATGCTTCAGTTTTATAGTTAGCGAAATAGAGATTACACTTATTGCACTATAAACTTTCTATACATGTCTGCTAATGCTAAAATAATTTCCTGAATCTATCACAAAGTAGGTCCTGATGCATTAACTGGAGATATTTAGAGCATTTGGTGTACTAATTGAGTAAATCTACAATAGTGCAAGCAGGATATTGGCATAACATAACCACCCCAAGGACTGTGGTGGGTAGGTGCAGATGATAATCTACAGTTTACCTGGTCCTAACAGATGGCAGCTTTTTTGATAAATGTTTTTGTTTCGCAGTATGATGAAACAAAAACACAGACAGCCATTACTCTCCTATTAAACAGAAATGTGCAAACTAAGAGCATGTAGGGTATGGTATTTCCAGTCATACTGCAGATGACAAAAAAAATAAAAAAGCTTGTTATACATTAAATATAGCAAGACAAATGCAGTGAGGAACAACAGAGTATAATCAGCGATGACAAATGACTTGTAGGAAGGATTCAGTAAGAAAAAACAAAGAAAACGGGATGAAACAGAAGCAGAGACAGAGTTAATAAGCCGAGGCCATGAGGGAAACAATGCCGCAGTTTCTCCTGACTGCAGAGAGCCTTCTGTGATTTTGTGTCTCACATTTATATATGTAAGGCTGCAGTTATGTTGAAAGCAGGCAATTCATTTCTGGCTTTTGCCAATTTACAGGTGTAATCAGCACATCTGAAGTCCCTGTTATTTTTGAGGAACTGTTAAACAGCCACTAGGTCAAATAAAAGTATACCCTCAGCATCTGATGCTTTAATGCAAATCAGATAGGAAAATTATTATTCATGCAGCAGAGGCCTGGGAGCTGCAATATTAAATTGAGCTTAAAATAGCCCAGAGAGACATTAGGGAAGTTTTCCCTTGGATTTGTGCACAAAGATGAGACCAAGTACTGGAATATTGCTGGAAGTACATCAAAACTCTACATTAATTTGTTTTCTTTTTCCTTTTTTGTGTATGCATGTGTGTTTTTATTTGTTTGCACTGACAAAAACATCCTAAAAGTGAAAAAAAGCTCTGATAGAAGACCTCCATATACTGATGCTAAAAAAATCTGAATTTTTCTTGGTAATTTTCATTAAGATATTTTAAGATGCATGAGATGCATGCATGCTTACTCCTTCAATCGGACTGTTCAGCAATAACAAGAGGCTAGTGGCCACGTGCGGCCAGAAATCTCTGCCTCAAGCCTGCTATCAGGATCTTAGTGTTGCTACAGCTGCAGCTGCTGGCTGTGAATGCACATCTGGGTCTGAGCACTTGTACGTGCGTGTGTGGAGATTTAAGTCACACCAAATGTCATACCAAGAGCAAATATCCATACACTGGGACCCTAGCCAAATCCTTACAAATCTCCCAGCCCCCCTTGCTGTCACACACACAAACATGTGCAAGCTGTTCTGATTTCTTTCTTACACTTGCCTTGAAAAATAAAATACAGAATTAAGACACTCTCCTGCATTCAGCTTTGTAAATGTTAGGACGAAACCACATTTCAGTTACAGCATCAATGTGTAATATAGATAGCAAGTCAGCATTTATGACTTAAATAAAAGTCTCACAAATATCATCAGAACGCTAAGAGGGTTTTTTGTTTACTTTGGGCAGCAGGAACCACATTACAAACCGTGTATGCATCAAATTATGTTTAATACTGTTCACACTGCTGCACAAACACTATTAAATAACAACGAAATAATCAATCATGATTAATCAGATTCTGGTAAATAGATTCCTGGTAAACAACGACTTATTTAACTAATTCATTGAAAGTAAATTGCTTTGATGATTTATTAATTGATTTATTAAGACTGTGGCACTGTTAGCCATCTATTTTACAATAATTAAAAAGATAAGAAGTGTAAAATTCTCTGCTATGTCTGAGATGTTAAAATTACAGCCTGTTGATCACAGGTGTGGCCAAAAACACCAAAAACAACTACAACAATAACTTATTATAATGTAACATAGAATTTATATAACCTATATTATTATACGTGTTTTACTTGTCTTTACATTAAAGTCGCAAGTTTATTAAATATTCCTATATTCATTACAAAGTAGAGAGTTGCACAGTGCATTGATTAGCTTTTGCAACAACATCAGTCTGAAATATATCCATATGGTTGTCTTTATGGTCCTACAGTGTGAACATTTTGTTGTAAAATGTCATTAGCCGTGGCCAAAAACTATCCAAAATATAACGAAAATTAGCTCATTCAATTCATCACCTTACAGCTCAACAGATGGTTGCTTACACAACAGCTTACTTTCCCTGCTAATTAAATGAGATGAAATAAAAATATATGTGACTTGAAAATAAAAACAAAACTGTCTGAATCAGGCTTAAACCTGAATTTTTAGCATTTATTAAATTAAATAGGAATACATGTGCAACAACTATTCCATTTAAATGTCATTCACACACCTATACAGAGCTTTACAGCAGGACAAGACCAGTCTCTTCCATGTACAGTAGAGGAGCATGTGATGCCAACAGATGGCTGCTGAGTATAAAGGAACTTGTAGATGTCAATGAACTGAAAACAGATTAACTGAGGAGAGACTAAGGTTTACCAGTGTTTATACACTACAGAGTAATTAAGGACCATGGAGAGAAAAACCAATGCTTGCAGTTAGTAAAAATACAAAATTCTTAAACTATAATTGGCATAGGGCATCTAATTCATCCCATGAAGGACTAAGAAAGCATATCCAAACCCACAACCTGCTGTCTATAGAACACCGATAGGAAGATTGGTTCCCTTCTAAGACATGTAAGATAGAGAGGAGACAATAGATTTAAGAAGGACAGAGAATAATATAGAGATAATGAAAGACAGACAAGGGCTTCAGGGAAATCTAGAGCTCCTGTGGGGAACGAAAAGGTCCTTGTGAACTGAAATGGAAAGAGGGAAGCGGGACACACGTTGCCCAAACTGCTCTCTATCTTTTTTTTTTTTTTTTTTTCTTTTTTGCACTGCTCCTCTGTAATTCATCTCTAAAAATACCAGGCTAGAGGAAGGGGAGGGGCACAGGGGTGGGGGGTAGAGAAGATAAAAGGAAGGATGATGGAGCATTTTGGCAAAACAGGAACAGAAAAGAAAGTGAAACAAAGTCCACCTGGTTATGGGATTCTTTTTCCATGTGAAATGATGAAGAGGCAGGGAAACAAGCAAGCAGGAACGCCGGGAAGAGACAGACGGAGTATATGCCAGCTCTTTTCCAGGCAGCCACGTGAGCGCTTTTCCTCAGCTGCTCTGATCACACTGAGCCAGCCAGAGGGGAGCAGTGTGGGGTCGCTGGAGTCACAGTGGAAAAAGGCACGCTACATGAAGCTCACACTGGATGTGCACAGTCTGGTCACAGTCTACTGGTCCTTATCTAGCCTTAATATGCTCTAGTGAAAACATACAAATGTGCACAATCACCTCTTGAATAATAAACATGAAGCATTAAATGGACGTTAGCCAGAAAGGACACACAAGAAAACAGTTCCAGACTTCTTGCCTCTGGCTCAGTTGTGCTTTGCATACGTAACAGAATTAAAGCCACACACACAACAAAAACTTGTACTTGAAAAACCCAATTAGAGCAACATGTCACATCTGCCTCTGCTCTGCTTATTCTTACCAGGCGAGCTTGAAGCCTTTCATTAGTACAGTGAGGATTGTCTGACGTCCATAGCGCGTTGTGGGCACAGGGCGGCCCGTTCACACCGCCGCATGATGACTGACAGATTGCCAGCGCCTCACCTCCCATACACAGTCAGAGAGATGCACACAGCAGGCAGGGGGGATCAGATGGAAAGACTGATGGACAGTAGAGGACTGACTTCTGGAAGGATGATCCTGAGCTCTGTCCAGCCCGCCTGCTACATTCCTCTGCTTGAAACAAGGTGCCGCAGTGCTCAGCTCTGGTGCCAGAAACTCACACCTCCCTGTGCTTCTTTGGTTTTCCCAAAAGAAAAGGAGTCGACCCGCACTGCAACATTCGCTGCAGCATGCCGCACAGGCAAGGAGGGTTTAGGGATTGCACATAGATGCAAACATGACTTCTTCCTGATACTTTCTGACTGTGTTTCCCTTTAGGTCCACAACGTCCCTCCGAGCTTCTGTTTGCTCACTCACACTCTGTATCAGCCTCAGCCTCCGCAGCGGATGAGAGCTGCACTTGCTGTGCTCACAGTGAGCAAGCGCAGGATCTCTCTCTGCTCCCTCCCTCCCTCCCTCCTGTTCATTCTGGCCTTTTCCCTAGATGGCTCCCTTTCTCCTTTGCTCTTTAAGATAAACCTGACAGATCCAGTTTAAAAGACCTGGAAGTCTCCATTTTTAACTTGTTTCAATGATCTGTATCCGAGTGAAACACGACAACCGATGAAACCTTCAACATTTTTATTACTTTTTAAAATTACAATTGTGTTAATCAGTTTTAGTTAATCTCAAATGGAAGTGGGTGTATTTTGGTGCATCTCTTGTTTATTTTTGCAAAAGTAATCTTGCCCCATTTTACTGTCATGAAACATTAAGGTTTATCGTTATGTAGTCTAGCTGATGAATTAGTAAAAATACAAGGCAAACATATAAGTTAAGAATTAACCTACAGTAATTTGTATACAGTAGGCCTATACAGCTCTGCTCTATGTGATTTCAATGAACACATCAAGCCCATGGTAAGATATGACACTGATAAAGAGAATAGACAAACTGATATGTTGCCACACCGCCTCGCTGATATTGAGAATGTTTGGCGAAATTAATCTAGACTCTTTCTTTTGAAGAGGAATTCATTTAAAAAGTATCTATATCTGCAAGGTAAAGGCCTACTCCAATTATCTGCTGCTATAAGGACATTTTTCAGGCTGGGGGTAGTTAATAAAAAAAAAAGACGTTGATTTTAAAGAAGGTAAACAAAAAGAATCCATATAGTGAAAGGGCTGCAAAAAAAAAAAAAAAAAAAAAAGAATAAATTTAAAAAAAAAAAAAAAAAAAAAAAAAAAAAAAGTTTGGTGATTTTAAGGATTGTCATTACAGAGCAGAGCTCCTCACCTTCAGGCTATTGTTTCAAACCAGAATAATGCTGTGTATATGTTGCATCTATTAAATGCATTAAGCAATGAGCTCATTTGAAAATTGCACCACAATGGTTTATAGCCCCAAGAATCTAAAAACAAAAGGGAGGATCCCTTAAGGCTGGTTTATGCTTGACACATCCACAAGGTTGCCACACTGTGACTGTCGGTCGCCTAATTTTTCCCCACCACACGCCTAGGGAAAATAAAAAAAAAAATATGCAGACAGCTCTGCATGGAAAAACATGGTGGATATGCAACAGGCCCTACTTATAAACACCTATAGACACCTAATGACTTGTGTGTATATATATATATATATATATATATATATATATATATATATATATATATATATATACACACACACATATAAAATCTCATTAACATTTTTTTACTTACTAGAAGGGTCAGTTCTCGTGTTGTTCCAATTTACTGTAAAGAGTATTTATATGAAATTCACCATTCACATCACAGGGACAGAGAAAGTGTTGAATTACAAATAAAAAAATCCAGCCAATTTAATCAACTTAATTAGCTAGAAAAAGAAAAGTATATTTAACAAGAACACTGGAGCCTGCACCCTTGACATTTAATCAAGTTGATCTTTACCTTGTAAAAGGATATGATCAAAATCAAGAGTAACTCTGTTCACATTACTACAGCTAATTTATTAATTAGCAAACATAGGCATTCACTTCTTTTTCAATTCAAGGTAAAAAAAGGTCAGGGAGCATCCAGGCCTTCTGCAATCAGACTGAAGGAAATTGTTACTTTACGGAAACATGATCTGTGCAAATTAAGGTCTAATGAGATGAACAGCTAAGTTCTGGTTCGATGTCTGGTTAAAGAAGACCCCTAGCTTTTTTTATATGTGCACTGCTCTGAGTTCCATTCACTTACAGAGCTGTTGTCAGCTGGAGATGGATTGAAGGCATTGAGTTGTTGACTGGCTGACAGAAAAATGGCTTTGAACCAAAAGCAGAGGTTGTTAAGGCAGAGTGGGTGGTGTAGGACATACAGTGGTGTGTTTCTGCTACAAGACAGAAGAAGGGCTCAAATCTGAAGATACCTCTAAAGAAATAATTTTACATTCACTTCAAATACAATGTATTGTGTTTAAGTACTATTCAAGGCTTTAATGGCAGCATTATACTTCTGAAAACCAAAATATGACAGCAATAAACAAAGAATAATAATTATAATAATGATCATAAAAAAATATGCATGGGCCAGAAGGAAACAGTATTGAACTTTTTTTGTGAATAAAAATACCATAATTTCACAGTAACATTACACAAATGGATGTGATCTTCCTTGGTGCAAAAAACAAAACTAGTAAACGTTCCTTTCTTTACAAGAATTCATTGGTTATTAAAGAAAAACAAAAGTGTCTGCATCATTTTTGTATCTAGAATACAGTATATAGCTACTAAATGCTAATAAAGAAAAATCATTTACCTTTTTTATTGTGACCAAAATGAACACTCCTGCACTTTATGAATAACACAAGTATCCACTGGCCAGTAGAGGATAAGGTAACCTGAAATTTCAGTTTAATTTAGTTCAGTGCCCAGTTCAGTTTATCCTCAATGGAAAAGTTTCAACTAATTTGTAATCCAATGAACACCTACCTACTAATTTCCATTTTGCACATTACATTAAAAGTAACATAACTTTTACACATTGTAAGCACTGTCTCTGATCAGCATTTAAAATAATACACAACCGTTTAATTAACCATTTTACATAGAATCAGAGGTGGGTAGAGAGTAGTAGACTTGGATGTCCTTTACTGTCATTTTGTATATACAGAAAGTATACAGCATACATTTCTTTTTGTACAGCTTTAATGACTTTTCCACTTGTTAAAGTGCAGCAGTGATCAAATGTAAACATCTTGGGAGAAAAAACATGGTGTAAAAACACATCGATATACGGTAGTCAGTTTGATGCAGATTCTGTGACGTGATTTCGATTTTTTTCACCATTCAGCTGTCTGATGGCAGTGGGGGAGAAGCTGTTTTGAAATCTGCTGGACCTTCATTGAATTCTGCAAAGCCTCTACCCAGAGGGCAGCAGTTAGAACAGTCCATGATGAGGCTATGAGGGGTCATTGATAACGTTACGGGCTAGGGACATGGAGCGCTGGGATCAACTGTCTTTTATGGAGGGAAGAGGCGACCAGATGATGTTCTCTGCAGTTCTTATTACTCTTCTCACCTTCTTCCAATCTGCAGCCTCCACACTACACAGTGAGACAGCTGGTCAGAATGCTACTATTGAACATGGGCTCTCCTCATTCTCCTCAGGAAGTACATGCGCTTTTGTGCCCTTTTGACCAGCGAAGTGGTGTTTACAGTCCAGGTGAGGTTGTCTGTGATGTGCACCCCCAGGAATTTGGTGATGCTGACCACCTCTACAGCTGAGCTGTGGATGAGCAGTGGAGTGTGGTCAGGCAGATTTTTCCTGAGGTCAATGATGATCTCATTCGTTTTCTCCACATTCAGGATCAGGCTGTTGTCTCTACACCAGTCCACCAGCTGCTCCACTTCCTCTCTGTAGTCCTGGTTGTTGTCGTCTCTGATGAGGCCCACCACCGTAGTGTTGTCTGCAAACTTCACAATGTGATTGGTGGTGAACCTGGGGACGCAGTCATGTGTCATCAGATTGAACAGCAGGGGGCTCAGGAGCCAAGGAGTCAATGCAGCCTTGAGGGGAGCCTGTGCTTAGTGACTGCAGGACTGACTGAGGTCTGTTTGTGAGGAAGTCTAATACCCAATTGCAGAGGCGTGTATTGAAGCCCAGCTGTTCCAGTTTCCCAATTAGATACTATGGGATGATGGTGAGGAGACTGGAGACAATGTGTTCTTTAACCAGCATTTCGAAGCACTTCATGACAGGCCGGTAGTCATTGAGTAAGGTGACCTGAATGATGTTGGCAGACTTAAAGCATCCTGGCAATATGGCTTGGTCAAGCGAGGTGTTGAAAATGTCTGAGGACACCAGCCAGCTGACCTGCACAATCCTTGTATACCTTCCCAGGTATGTTATCAGGTCCTGGGGACTTTCTTGGGTTGACTCTCCTCAGAGTTTTCCTCACTTCAGCTACGTCCAGGTTTAGTGCCTCCTACCCCTGGTGTGGAACGGCTTTTACTGCTGGAGTGCTGTTTAGTACCGTACATAAAACATCCCAAAAAAGTTATTTAATGCATTTATGAAGTCCGTGTTTGCCACATCCCACTGGTGTTGCGGGTGTCATGAAAAAGATCTTGGATTTTCTGGCTGTGGTTCTGCTTCGCTGATCTGATGGCATGGTTCAAGTTGAAAGCCACTGTCCTCAGTGCCTCTTTGTCACCAGACTTGAAAGCTGAGTTCCATACTTTTAGCGATTTCCAAACCTCCCCTTTCATCCAATGTCGTTTGTTTGCTCGGGTGGTGACGTTCTTTGTGATGCTGACGCCTTCAATGCATTTATTGATATAGGCTGAAACAGTCATCGTATACTCATCTATATTTATCTTGTTGTCATAGGTTGCTGCATCTTTGAACATATTCCAGTCATAGCATTCAAATCAATCTTGGAGTTTCCTAATGGCCCCCTCACACCACACTCTGATTTCTTTGACTGTTTTTTTTTTAGCCCTGATCAGCTAGGGCCTGTAAGCAGGAATTAGCATGACAGAAAGGTGATCTGATGAATCGAGACAGGGGTCATAAATAATAAATGTAATTATTACGATACTTATTGCAGCCATTCCGCTCTTAAAGAAAACTAAAAAATCCAAACTTAAACACAAGCTAGGTTATTATTTGGGTTATCGCGTGATTAGATAGCCTGCCCCTAATCTCATACTTAACAGAAAGGCCACTGTTTAATTTTAAACTGACAGCGTTACCTTTGTGAAAGTGAAACTATTGCTTTTTTGATTAGCTGATCTGCAATTCGCAGAAACAAGTGGGGGAGAGGGATTGCTGTGTTAATCTATGCTCTAGCCATGCCCCTCATCACACTGTCAGTTTCTAAAACATCTAAAAGGATTTTAGATTATAGACTGTAGGATGGACAATATTGGTAGTTTTGAAACAGAACATTTATCTCCTCTATTTAAATAAAAAAAAAAAAAAAAAAAAAAACAATGAGATGCACATTCAAACTTGTAAATAATGCTATGATTCTGATTTTACTTGTTGTTTTTGTCCAATTTATTATGCACTCTTTCAATATACTGTGGTTGTTGTTTACACTTTTGATGTAAAACTGAAGTCAAGGTCCTTGTATTCTACAAACAAACTTGACAATTTTTACTGTGATTTTATGTCCGTGTGCCATGGGTAGGGAATTGTGAATCTGACAAACTGAATCTGAATCTGACAAACTGAATGAGAAGAAAACAGATGTGAGATGTAAAAACCTGAAAGATGTTAAATTCACCCATATACATTTCCAGGGTGCAGCTGTGAGTGAAATTGCCTATACTTCAATGCAGCAACATGACATCAAGTCATCTCACACAGTCTGTGTGGTGCTCATTTAGTCTGGAGCAGAAAGAAATTTAACAGACAGAGAACGGATCATACTACCCCGCAGTGAGCCTATTGTTAGCATGAATCATGTGCTCACCATTTCAAGGAAAATCCAGGGAGATCACAAAGTTCATGTATAAAAACATGACCCAATGAAAAGCAGAACATCTTGGCCCAGCTAATGACTCTGATGCAACAAGAGGCATGGTCTGCTCATTTTTATCAATATTATCATCACAAAGAAATTAAATGAAACAGAGATCAAGGTCACTGTGACCCTCTGTTCATTTTAAATGTTAGAAAAACAGAGAAACATTAAAAAGTTGATGATGTTACCAGATGCAAAGACCAAAAAAAAAAAAACAATAAATATCATGGAAATCTATTTTTGCGTTTCAAACTAACTTCATCTGATAAAAAAGCATTAAATTAATGTCAGTAAATTCCAATTTATTTGAAAGATGGGCTAAATCTACTGTAACTAGCAAAACCCAAACCTTCTTATTAATGGACCTACACGTGATGAATAATTTAAATGGACCATGTCTGACAGCTGAAATATGACAACAATATGAAAATTGTAGAAAACTAGTGGATAAGATCCATGGATCTAAGATTATTAAAACCTTTCTAAGTATTTGGGATAAAAGCTAAACAACGTTAGAGCCATAATCCATAAGTGGAGAATATATACCAACACTGGGGAACCTTTCAGAAGAAGCCAGCAAACCAATGTTTGTTTTTCAATAAAAGGAGCAAGGGTAGCTCTGAAACAGGTGCTAAATATACAAAAAATTGACAGCTTTTTACTAAAATGAGCTAAAGGTTTAAAACTACGAAAGACATTGATAAAATGGGTAAGGCAAAATGCTGAATAAAAGCAATATCCAGTTGTATTTCCCATCAAATAAAATAACATATCGTAATAATTCCCCAAAGCCAATTTTTTTTCCCATTGGAAAGTGAAAAGATCTGCATAAAACTGATTTGTTTGTGTATTTTATGGAGTGATTCTGCCATTTTAGGTTATTTTATGTCAGGTTATTCACAGAGCTGTTTGATCTCAAAATAAAGCATAAGTTTATCTATCTATCTATCTATCTATCTATCTATCTATCTATCTATCTATCTATCTATCTATCTATCTATCTATCTATCTATCTATCTATCTGAGAAACAGTAGCCAGTAGAATTCTGTTTAATTTGAACATCTTATGCCTTTATCTTTCATTTATAATCTAAGTTAATTTTGAATTGTTTATTTCCGAGGCTCTCATTTGTGATTGTGCCTTAGTTCCTGTAACAGAGTAGTGCTGAATGGACAGCTCCTTAACAGTTACGTTCCACAGTCAGAGCTGTATATTCTCAATGATACCACCTGCTGGCTAAAGTAATAACATTCCCTTTTTTTACTGTAGTATTAAGACAAGTTCATATAAAGTACACTCTAGATATCGTATGTAGAATTCAATAATATCTAAGCCATTTTAATAGAAAAACATGATGATTCTGCTTCTTTTATTTAAAATGAACATTAAGCATGTATGTGTATCTGTTTGTACATTAAGAACACAGCATTCATAGTACTGACAAAGCGATAATCTAAAACAAATATAATTAATGCTCTAGTAGGATTTAGTTTGTTACTTGCCTTTTGGAAACAACTAAACAAGATGTTTAATGTTCCTGATTTTAATTCAAACAAATCAATATTGCAATACAGATTCTGTGGAAATACACAAATTATTGATGTATCAAAAACAAAATTCTTGCATATTGTTTTTATCTTTTTTGTCCCCAGCACTCACTCAGTCCTTTTCTGCTCCAGAGATTTTTCATTCATGTCCAAGAATAGCATTGGCAGATAATCTGGAATAATCCTTCTACACTGCTTTGTGGGATTGGACGGGCTGGTAGAGTTTGTCTCTCCCATTCCACCTGATAGCCGTTCTTTGCTCTTTAACACGACACAGATTATAATATAAACTGTTTTCCATAGAAAGGGAAAGGATAAGATTTATATTTTGCGTGTCGTTGAGAAATGTATGGGTGAGCATGTGGCTGGGAGGCAGCTTGATTATTGATGAATTGACCCTGTTGGATAATACGGGTTGTCAAGGTCACACTGATGGGAGAGGAAAAGTGCATTCATATGCAGAATAGGAAAAAATAGCAGGCATTTAACAGGCAAAGGTAAGAAAGACTATTAGATGACTTCATAAAATATCTAATAAGATGGTAAAGATTACTTTATATTTGTACTTTAGTTTTTCTGTCATTTCAGCACAATCCCTACAAAAAGCCAAAAACAAGATCTGTCTCATTTTTAGATTTTTCTCCATTATCTATATTCTGCTATTAAACCTTAATTAGTTCCTGTTTAAAGTCATATCAGCTTTTCCACAGATATCTTTGAAACTCCAAAATCTATATTGTTCAGGGTATATCAACTCGTTTTTAATATTAGGTCACTTTTCATGACATAACCTTCAGCATCCTTCTTTCTCCTTTGGATCTTTTATGCAAACCAGAGGGAGAGACAGCAAAACCAATTTATCTTTTAATCAGTGAAACATCCTCATTACCTGCAGCATGGCACCAAATTTTCTGACTCGATAATCCTCGGCTCAATGTATATATAGATTTTTAACTACTGTATGTACCCAGTTTTAAACTTACAGCCAATGCTTCGTATTGTTTTTGGACCATTAAAACTGAATGTGGCTGGCTTAATATATAAGAAAGTCAAGATGAATGTGCAGCAGGAAGTTCCAATAGTGCATCTCTATTTAAAATCCTTCAAGTAAAAAGTCCCACACTCTTTGTTGTCATAATCTTTGCTCAAAAAAAGTTACTGATGGGTGTTTGTGCTTGCCTCTAATGACCAAAGGGCAACAAACAAAGTACAGTAGAGGCTAGACTGGTTGCCAGTCGATCATACCAAAATGCAGCAACACAAAGGACAGATAACTATTCACACAAAAGAGGAAGCCTATGTCTCACAATTAAGTGACATCCACCAGTAAGAATAAACAGATATAAATATCAAAGAGTGACATGTAGCAGATCCCAGCTCCTGGAACAGTGAAAGCTAATCCAATATTCTTTCAAAGGTATAGGGCAAACATATGAAAAATACTGAAGTCGTGAGGTGATAGGATGACAAAACGACAAAATCATGAGAAATGCTGTCCAATAGATACATATTTCAGAAGAACACTGTAAGGTTAAAATATATTTCAATTCAATTCAATTCTGTTTATTTATATAGCGCCAATTCACAAAACACGTCATCTCAAGGCACTTTACAGAGACAATTTAACCAGATAACACAGAGAAATTCATTCAAAGTTGAACATAAAACTGGAATATAAAAAAAACAATGCTTCTGTGAGAAAAAATTATAAAGTAAAATACAGATGGAGTTTTGCTGCTTTGTCGCATGTGTTACGGAAAAAAAAGAAAGCAAGAACAAAATGTGCTGATATTGAAAGCTTGGCTTCAAAAAAAAAAATAAGTTCCTTTTTCTGCCGCAGCAAGCAGTCCCAAAAATAGGTCAGTGCTTCTTTAACAGAACACCTCCAACACACTCTCTCCATCCCTACTATACAAAGCATAGAAACAGTAAGAATAGAAAATGTAAAATAGGTGACGTGAAAATGAATTATTTTATTAATCCATTTACTATTCAAGATAAGGCAATTAAACAAACTAAGGGCTAAGAATTGAAAGTAGATAATAAACTTTGTTAATGCTGGGAAAGTATGTAGTGTTCATTAAAAATAAAAACAGGTTTAATGTTCATCTCTAGCAAGCTGAACTTTTGGTATTAATAGCATTTAGTATTAATACCGAACAGCTTAAGAAGACTGGTGAAGACTTACATCATGTTGACTTAAGCAAACTTGCAAATGCATTAAAGCATCCTTAAATCAGATCCAAACACGTTTAATTTCTGAGATTCAGATGTTTAATTGAATTTACAGCTCTTATAAAGACACACGGGGACTTTTAAAAAGGTATTTCAGTTTCAGCCTTCAGCTGAATGTCCTTTAAGTCACTCTCTTTTTATTATCTTAAAAATGAAATATATAGTCCAGTCTCTTATTAATGAAATATGGTTTGGTCTCTAAGAATGAAGCTATGGGACTGCCAGTGGTTGTAGAGTCAAAGTTGGATTTTTTCCTGTAGCGAGTCTTCCTTCAATTATGAAAAAAGTTGTATTATATTGACCCATATCGTCATAATAGGGGTGGGCCACGTGGACTTAAAATATTACTGTATTCTGTGGTACTATCATGATAAAGCTAAATTGTAGAGATTAAAAAAAGATTAATACATTGTGAGTCATGGCACATAGCACAGCAATAATGGCCATACAATCACAAATGCCGCTTTAGAAAAACAAACCATTAAAAATAAGCTACTTTAGAACACCTGTCACATTGGGGTTGTTTTTTTAATACACTGCACAATGTAACATATTTTAATTTAAGATTTTCTGATAAAATAAAGAACAAATAGCAATAGAAAGAAGTTGGATAATCAAGGCATATTTCATGCCAAATAAAGGTTTTCAAACTTTCATTGATGCTGTAACTGATTGTCTAAATAAATCTTGTGTGACCTACGAGCAGCAGCCCTTCCCCGTCCAGGAAAGGCAAAGCCCCTCATTATTTTACTGTGAGTAAGACAGTGAATACCTGCCTGCTCCATGAAGCACCTACCTTTAATCTGCCTGCCCAGTACGATTTTCTATTCAATAAGTTGAGTTACACCAAAAATAATAATCACATAAACATAAATATTAGGGGTGTCAACAATAATCAATTCAGCGATGCATTGCAATGCGGGGCATGCACGATTCAGCATCGATGCGGCAACGTGCCATAATCGATTATGTCACTGTTTATTTTCTGGCCTCAAATGGACAAGTTGTGAATACTTCCGGGTCCATACCAACAACAATCAAGATGGCTGAGACGGGTAGGCCTAATTAAAAATGCACCAAAAGCTTGGAAAGCAGATATCTTGGCACATTTCGGATTTTACGAAGTCAATGGGATTTTGATGCATCACAATGCATCGCAATGCATCGTAGAATCGAATTGAATCGAATCGTTACCTGGTGAAACGTAATCGAATCGAATCGTGAGGGCAGTGCCAATGCACACCCCTAATAAATATCCTTATTTTTTGTCCTCAGCTCTAGAACTTTTTACTTCAACCTTTAAAAGGATGTACAAGAAACGTTGTTTAGCAAAAGGTTTAGATTTTTAACAGGAGTGACAAGAAAAACTTTTCTGCAGAAAGTTAATGTTGATTTCCACAGAAAGTGCTGCAACTCAAAATAATATATGAAGAAGAAATAAAGAAATAGTAAAGATTCTTTCAAAGTAGTGATAGATGAAAATCCAAACAAAAATAAAGAAAATGAAGGGTTAGGACCATTTAAGCTTAAAACATTTTATTTATTCTGTTCTTAGCAATGACTGATGGGAGCTTAAATCTGCTTAAAGCAGATCATTGATTCCTTTTCTCTGGGCCATGTGTATTTTATTCCTCTTATTTACATATAAAATCTCTGTAGTGTATATTGTTACTTTGAGTTAAAATACACCAATTTCATTTTTTCCCAATAAACTATACATTATTAATTTATGTTTTTTTTTTTGAAGAAACATTGAATTACCAATTGGGTAATGAAATTTACAACACCTTTTAATGACTCAATAATGCTACTTGAAATTCATAATATAGTTAGAATAGAAACATGATAACTATTCCATCCCAAGCCGTTCTTAACCTGGAACAGACTCTGGAACCACTGCTGGGTTCAGAGCTATAAAGGGACAACAAGACGAAATCTTTTATGTCTCAGCAGAATGTAATATCAATTCATCTGGCTGAGACTGACCTTAGCAGAAAAGAGAGTTAGAAAAAAAAGGTAGTTTATGTCATGTCGAATAAGATTTTAAAAATGTGCTTCTTCAGCAAATGATGCTTGGGGAAATGTCTCATATTGATCAGGGTTAAGCCAGCCATGTGTCTCTCCTGATGGATGGTAACACCAAATCCATCCTGTGCACCTGCACATCACAAACACATCTCACTATAGGCGGGGCTGTAGAACAGTGATGAAATCCAACACTGAGGGAACAGTTTAAAAAATGTTTTAATGACCAGTTCTCCACTGGCCTTTAAAATGTTTAAGAACATTTAAAAAACATTAGTTTACATTTTAAAGATTAATTTTCTTTAAATAACTGTACTAATATATGGGAAAATGGTTTTAATATAAATAGGAAAAAAACAACATTTAAGAAAAAAAAAATGTAGTTCTGCCCCCACAATGGTTAAATGCATAGGTAAATTTCTCCAATGTGAGATCAATAAAGTTAAATTATTTTTAATATTATTATATTATTCAAATACACCATCTCTAATATCGCAGGATAAAAACACAGACACAGCAGTAGGAGAATCAAGTCTGTTTAACTACTATCCCTTTTGTGTATGCATATGAAAATATAGTATTAGTTGGAATTTTTTACTGCATTGTTTCATATTGAAGTGTCTCAAAACCAAAGTGCTTATAGTAAATAGGAAATGCAACTGTTGATGTTAGGTCAGCATGCAGTTCTTTTTTTAAATGTTATTTTTACCCATAAAAAAAAATAATAAACACAGAATTTCTCTATGAGTGCTCTTAAGTGGTCAAACATAATTAATCAAAAAAAAAAAAAAAAAGATTGAGCTGCCAGAAACTGGACCCAGAAACAACATGGATAGGAGTGTTGTGAAACAACCGTCAATTTAAAGCCTTGGGACACACTGCAGACCTTTCCAGTCGTGGGTGCTCACACTGATTTCTGTCTTTTAACTGAAATACAGGCCTTATACACTGCTTGCTGCTAAAGCCAGTTAAGCACGACAAATTCTCTGATGATGGAACATAGCAGTTGGTTAAAGTAAGGAGAAAAAAAGGAGAAAAAAAAATAATAGCAGTAATAGCAAAAGGCAGCGCTATACAGTAGGTAACCGGTGGGAACCTGGCAAGCCACAAGAATGCGCCGTTCTGCCGAATGGCAGCGTTCTGTGGGACGCATGGCCTCATCAATCTGTTCCCTCCGATGAACGCTTGTACTGAAACTGAAATTTCGATTGCAATGTAAAATTGCACTTGACAATAAAGAAGTTTGATTGATTGATGTTGTTGGAACTTTGACAGGCTTTACTTCAGATCCGAAAAATGAAAGATACAACATAAATCAAAACACAAATGAATGTGGTTTACATATTGTTGACTGTACTCTTTTTCACTTTCATGTTTGGTTTGAAACATGTACAGTATCGGAGATTTTCAGTCGATTTTCAAATGACTTTTGATGTAGGCTTTTGTTTAAAATACATTTTGATTCTGTATTTTAACACTTCATCATGTCAAAGGTTGGTAACTCCAATTGAATGTGAATAATTTATAATAGAATAGAATAGAAAATCGTTTTATTGTCCCACAATGGGAAAATCATTTAATAAATACATATATGTGGAAACACTATCTTTCATGAACTTCAATTTGTTATATATAGTTACATTTTTTATAAGAGATGTCAATTATAATGTTTGTTTTTTATTACTGGTCATCTTATAATGTTGTTATTTTTTATTGTACATGCCTGTGGTTTTTGCACATAATTACCCAATGCTATTGTGTGTTTATCTTCATAGAGCTTTATAGTTCCAAATACAGTATCAGCTGTGAGCGAAGTTTTAATAGAAAAACTTCGCTCACAGCTGGTGCTGCATCCCAGCTTCTCCCTCAATCAGCTGTCAGATGCACGTGTTTGCAGTTTTGTCACAGCAACTGGTGGCTTCAAGATCCACCTAATAAAATCTAAGCCTGTTTGTTTGATCATAAATGAAGTGGAGTCGGCTCCCCCCTGCACTTGCAGACTCCAGACTCTTCTCAGAATAAGACATTTTTGTGCCAATTACCCCTGTCAGATGACCACAGCTACCGTAGCACAAACTGACAGACATTCTCTGACTGGGATTTGGGGGAAATGTCAGGCAAAAATATCTCGTAGTGTGGCTCCATTTTAAAAGAAAAGTAAAGAGAGATTATTTTCAAAGAGAAATATCATTGGTTGTCATTTAAAAAATCCTATTATATAGTTTTTTTTGTTGTTTTTTTTACTTTCCAGAGCTCAGGGGATTATATGAAAACTATTAGCTGCAAATAACAAGAATGGCATTTTCAGTTCTTACTGAATCTGTTATCAAGGTAGACATCAGTGACTCATCGCCTCACTGACCCTGAGCTTTTCAAGCAGTACCCAGCTGCCTTTAACAGAGTAATGATGCCACAAACACAGAGATCAGGTTTTGCTGATCTCTCAAGATTTCCTCTATGGCTAGACCCTCTGTAATGCAGCACGTTTGCAAGAGTTGCTGTTGGGTAGCTTTTACCTGTGATTACTGCTCAGTAATAATTGAGTCATATGATGCTGAAATTTACTCATAATTATATCATAGATCCGTCGAAACTCAGAAGAGGTTAAAAAATATTTATTTGATAGGTATACATTTTAGTGATTTATATGCAGGTGTAACAAATTACATAATTAAAAGTGAATCTGTCAGTAATTAAATGTCAGTAATACTCAGAGTACATAGTGTTATGTTATTGCTGAGAAGCATACACTTTTTTTAACCATAAAAAAGACATGGACGAAATGTACACTGGTTTTAATGATTATTACTGTAAGTAGCACAAAGATTAGAAGGAAAACTATATTTATTGACTGGAAGTTTTTTTTATAGTCCATATAATGCATTTCCTCTGATGCCTGGCAGTAGCCTCTAGCAGAAGGCAGTGAAAGCAAAGGAGGTATATTTAAAGCACCAAAGAGTTTCCACTGTTAGATGTGGTTGAACTTTGGATATTAAAACTGCATGAGTAATGATTTTTGAAGCTTTTTTACCCTCTCGCTATATGCAGAGGAAAACTACAAATACCTCCACCTTCTCCAGCTGCTAATAGAAACTAGATGGTCTTAATTGCCTTTTTAAACGCTTATTGCTTATCAGATTTATTTCACTACCAGTGTCTTGTCTGATGGTCTCATAACAAAATTAAAGATAATTATACTATGATCCATGTAATGTATTTACAACAATTACTGCAGAAAAACTATACAATAGCAGCCTTATTCAGTTGTAATGTTCTGAACCTCTCTGCTTAAAAGAGAAGTCTGAACAGTTGGTGTATCATGTGTCCCTGCAGCAAGACTGGGATTTATCCCTGATAGACAACATTTGATACAGAAGCCATTCTATGGATTGGCAGGGCAGTGATTCCAAAATACTGCTGCACTACCAATATGAATCTCAATCTTGATGATGGAGTTAACGGATAGATTTGACCAAGATACCTCTGATGGGTTTTTTATTATCTCTACTCGAGGGCTACAAAAAGTCATACTTGACAGGGCTGGCAATTCAAGCACAATTGTATACAACTACTTAAAAAGTATGTAATTGGAAGGAAAAAGCGTAAGAGAAAAATGTATACGTGCAACAGGAAAAATCTCGGTTCTGATATGATTGGATTATGAAGAATAGGAAGAGGATTCCCAAGGCAGCTGAAGCTGGGCTCAAACTTCCAAGCACAATCCTGCACAATCCTGAACATCTGTTGCTTGCAGTGGTGGAAACCAATCTTTTCAAGTTATAGTACCTTTAGTTTTTTTTAAAGATGCGAAATCCATATTGAAGGAGTTCAACAGTTAAGCTTTTGCAGAGGCGGAGCTAAATGGGGGGCTCAGGGTGACCATGGCCACCCTAAGCCAATCATATGCCACCCTGTCCACATGGGATCGCCCTCCAAGTTGATTCCATGTGGACATAATTTATCAACTGTTCCCCTCTAAACCAAAGGCTGGCAGCAGTAATACTTTCAAGTACAGTAGCCCATTCTAATTTTATTTTATAATTATACATAAACAATAAACTGATAAGAAAAATACAGTAGCTAATTACTCGCATCAACATATTATTAAAGATGATGAAAACAGAATTTTTTGTGTTTTATGAGGTAAAAAAAGTGATGTGTCTCTAAAATCCTCGCAAATTCTTTAAATTAATAGACAAATAATGAAAAATTAAATTTAATATAGGTTTTTGTATGTAAATATTCATGTTATGCATAAAAAATAGGGTGATTTTTTTCAGGAAATGTAGGTAAGAAGTGACAACACATAAGATGTTCCTCCCAGAACTCAAAGCTCTAAGTAATTGTCCACTATAGCTTTAATTTAGACACTATTGATGTATAAAAATATGTCACTTTATTAAAAAGGTCTTTATTTGGTAAATACAGATGTTGTGCTCATTCATTTTCAATTTAAAACAGCGTAGGTTGACCCTTAAGTTCAGGCAGCTAAAAGGTAAATGTTGACTCTCATTAGCTAAAAACCCTAATCAACTAAACCAAATAAATTGTTCAGATAAATCACACTTAATGAATCTTTGAGCTTGAAATTTTGATCTTAATTAGTGAAATACATGTAATTTTTGATCCTATCCTGATTTCTTAGATATGCAAATGTATATAATGTATAATACCTATATCTTTACTTTGTTATTTTTCTTCATTACATTAGTTATCAAAAAGCCCCTTTTGTAAACAGTAATAACATCAGAGAGCATGAGATATTATAGTAGGAAGATGGCGGCCAGGGGGATTATTAATCATTGGCAAAACGTAACACTCAACATATTTTTAAATTTATTGAAGGTGAATCCAGCCATGAAGCTTAGTGTTTCGTTTGTGTTGATAAATGTATCAGTGCTGCACAATTTATAAAAACCTTCCCGTCTACAGGTCAAGCAAGGAAAGCTTTTATATTAAATGTTTGGCTTAGGAAGAGTGGAGAGAGATATTGATTGACCCCTGCATCCAGTAAGTCAGAGCTGTTGCCTCAAAGATGGCACACACACATCAAAGTTGAGAGAAGTCCAACCTGCTGCTTCACAGACGCAGGTGTTTCTTTGATGCTGTTTTCAGCCAGACACAAAAAACCTTATCAGATAAAGTCTCAATGCTGAAACACACCTAAGGCCAAGTTAGAGAAATTAGGTTTTAATTTCTGATGGGACTACTTTTTACCAGCAAGAGTGCTAATAATTGCTGTATTTTAGTTTGACCAAGTGTGGAAATCTTCTAGATTCTATAAGAGCAAAGTGTAACAAAGAAAGAGTCAAGAGTATAGATAGTTTTTGCATCCCTGTTAATTTGACATTATAGTCAGTATTATTTAACTGAAAAAAATAAAATAAATCTGAGAGACATTCATGAATTTTACTGATTTTATCCTTTAGTCTGCATGACTTGACAAAATGCATTTTTTTTCAGGTTGTGTGGAGGCTTTGAGGAACCAAATGCAGAGAGGATTAGGCACAGATGAGTTTTTGGTGATTTAAAGAAAGTCTAAGGGGAAAAGAGGCATAAATACAAAATACAAATATTATGAAAACCAAACCAAAACCGATAAATGTCAGGGAAAATACTCAAAGTAAGCAAGAGACTAGAACGCTATGAAACAACATCAACAACAGAAGAAACCAGCACTGAGTGAAGGCTCGGCTGCTCTTTTAAGCCCAGCACTCTGATGAGAAAGATTATCTTCACCTGTGTAGGCTACCCAGGTTCTCTACAAAGATCCTCTCTGGAAGCGATGCATAACTCGCACGTACTCACACACAGCGAATCTAACATTTTTTTCTATCAAACACCAAAATAAAAAGCCTAGATTTTCCTCTGTACTGGAAAATCTCTATACAAGTTAAGATTTTACATTTACCTTATGTTTAACAATTTTGAAAAGGCAGTATATATTTTTTTATTACCTATGTTGTAGAAATCTTGTTTTAGAACCATAGAGGACTGAAAGAATTAATCTTGATTAATCGATTATTGAAATAATTGGCAACCAATTTTCTTCATTAAAAAATCTTTGGCTATCCGATTATAAATCATTTAATGCAAATAATTATTGACAGATTAATTAATTAACATCCCTAGAACAAAACTGCAGTGTGCAATGCTTTCATGCAGGGATTGAAACAACTATAGAGAGGCAGAGAGATAGATTTCAATTTCAAGTGAAAAAGCAGGTTTATATAGTATGCTTTATTTATCATTATTATTTGGGAAGAAAATTGCATATTTTTTTATGTCACATACCAGGGGAGTCTTTCATCCCTCTATGTGCCGTTTATATTCTAACACATACTTTACGTTACAGAACGCTTTCTGGACAGTAATGCTACAACTCTGTCCTTACTTACCTATCAGTCTTAGCTCTTCTTACATTTCAATCATCGGACATATAAATATGTAGTACAAATAAACTTGATTTGAAGAAAACATTTTATCTACGTAAATAAATAATAGGTGCAAATTTGATTAACCAGGGAAGCCGGTTAAATTAAAACCTCTGGTACATATTTAATTAAGCCTTTTCATATTCTGTATGATATATTCTTTACTGACATTTAATGTCTTTTCAGCCTAAGAGGATAGTTTTACTCTTTTCACTAGTACTCCATCAGTTGAGGTTACAAACCAGTCAAACAGAAGCTACTGTAAGACAAGCTAAGTTTCACATTACACAGATGCGCTCATGCAAAGGACAACGCTGAGAACGTATCAGTGAATGATGCATCAGCGGGTTTTCTTGTGGATCTTTCTCAGTGAAATCTGAAGCCAGGAAGAAGTAGCTTGCAGACAGTTCTCCAAGGTAAAACACCAAAACAGCTTTATCTCTATGTGGTTCTTAAAAATACATTCTCAGATACGACAGCTCAAAACCATGATGCTCTAAACTGCGTGAAAAACAAGAACTTGTTTCCATATAAATGTAGTTAGTCATAATATACATCTGTATCTGTCTTTAATAAAGCATATATGTAGGACAAACAAGTTTTATCCTTGTGAGATGTCTTACACTTGTTGAGGAACGTCCTACCTTTGAGGTTTCCATATCATTTTCTTCCACTTCTGCTTTTGCTTGGCCTATCAGTAAAGGTAGAGAAGAAGAAATAAGTAGCTTGCCTATTTTGGATGTTCATGATTTAATTGTCTGCAGGACAGCCGTTCTCACACGCTTGGTGTTACAATTATGCTGTTTTTAAAGATAATACAGCTTTAAATTTGATCTGACCTTTTATCTTTTGAAAAGGTAATAATTATGGACACAGCAAGTGGCACTGGTTTGACTAAAAGTTGATACAAAATGTTTTTTTTGTTGTTGTTTTTTTTCTTGAAAAAGAAAAGCAACAGGTTCAAACTACAGAAGAAACATCTCCTGTCCAATTTTAACCTTCTGACAAAGTTTGCTTTTTATGTATTTATCTAACATATGTTTAATAAGTTAATTTAATATGATAAATGCTCCGGCTCATTGACTGATGAGCCGGAGCATTTATCGTGCATTTATCATTATTGAGGTAAAACTGCCAAATTTAACAGGATATTTATTTGAGGTCACATAGCCCAATACAGCTATAGCCCACCTTAACTGAACTGAACCAAAATTAATTTTTTTCTTTATTAGTAGTTTGTGTAACACATCCTAATGTTCACACTTTCTCATGTTTTTGGGGTTTAGATGGGAGAGCTTCAGCTGTTGGCTACATTTGTGTAATTTGTAGTTCTTTCTTTTGTAGCTATTTTTTGTAAGGCTGTAAATCTCAATATGACCTGCATCATTCATGTCCAAGGAGAAATGATGTCAGTAAGGCCCAGATTTAGCACAATAATCTGGTGCTCATCTCCATCACCAGGTAGTGCTCTTACTGTTGACCCAGTGAAAGGTGAAATTATAGGAAACAGGAAATAGGAAACTAGGCAGGTATTCTGGTCATTGTATGATATTGTTTTTTTTTTTTACACATGACCAAAAAAGATGTTTGTTTGTGTGAATATCTACATAAAAGCATAAACAGATCCATCAATAAATTAGTTTCCTTTTTTTAATCCTTAATGTTGAAAAATATTACAAATTTTTCCTAATTTAGCTAATATGCATGCAAAAACCTAGTTTTATAGCTATTGAATGTCAAATGTTGAAATAATTTAGGGGGAAAAATGATAAAAAAATATGTAAATAAGCTAAGAAAATAATCACTAGCAACAAAAAATCAATATTAAACCCAATCTCAAATATATTTTTCTAAGATACATTTTTTTTAAACCTATCAAAGAAGCATTTTGTCAGATTTAGTACTAATTTTTAATAGTTATTTATTAAATTCATTACATTTGCAACAGCCCAATTTTAGACTGTGCAAATGAAACAAACACATAAGCTTTAGCAACACAAAGCTGCTTAAATGTAAAAAGAAATGCAAAACCTTTAGGCTGCTGGCTGAACTCTTTCTATTGTTTCTGGCGACTCACAGAGAACCCACATGTGCCATGAATCAGCGCGACCCTGAAGTCCTCAACCACTCCTCCGCCTTTTCTATCAATTTATTTTGGCTGTGGCACCTGTTAATGCGTTGGCCTCTGCAGTAAGAGCATTTTCTTCCCACGACTTCACCCATCGAACAGAGTTTAGCAGCAGCTGGGATGAAGTACCTTCTGCAACTCCCAAGCTGCTCTGTAAGCTAATCAAATTCCTTATTTTCTCCCTGATAGAAATTAAGTGAGGAATTATCAGTTGAAAGCAAATTAGCTCAGGCTTAATAGAGTTGAAAAAAAGCAAGGTGAGTAAATGCTGTATATAATTCCCTATGAAGAACTATGGGTAGATTTCCAGCTTTTAGAGGAAATTTGTAGAATTTTTATTTCAAATAATCGTTGCTGCTGGAATCGACTGATGGGAAATTAGTCATTTCAGTAATTGGCAGATAATTTGCAGATCACTTAAAAAAAATGAAAGCATATTACTAAGATTAACTAACTCGTTTTAATTGCGGAACAACTTGGCATGTTTTTAAAATATGCATTATTTATTAATCAGCACTCTAAGAGAATCAGCCTACTATCCTTTATTTTAGTAAGTGTTACAATGTTTCTCATCATTACTTCTTAACACCACAGTTTAACTAAAACATGTCGTATTCAAGAACTTAACATTATTTATTATAACAGTTCAGATTTCTATGAGAGATGTTCATTTAGTTATTGATTTATTAAACAAAATGACAGGGTTACGCTAAAGGCCAGAAGGTTTACACACCTTGAAACAGGTGCAAACGTCATTGTACACGCAGAACTGATCTCCACAAAAGGTATTAAGTGATTTATGTTTGCATTTTCACTAGACAGCATGTGCTACAAATTTTTTGCATCGATGCCTTCATTAATATAAATATTATATTCTAATGACCAAGCAATGCAGATTCATGGGTGGAGGATATGCAAATGTAAACATTTAGCATATGCTGAGCGTTTCTCCAAAGTGGCTGTTGCTGACAGCCAATCTCTGGCTGTCAGCAACAGCTGCAGATTCTGACTCTTCTTTTGAACTTATTAAAGTCAGGTGCAAACTGACACAAATATATTAGCAATCCTTGCTGCCACAGAAGAATCATTGGTACAAAGCCAGAGAACCTAGAGAGAAATTGGTAATCATATTTGGACCCAAATGACAACAGTAAAATGATATTAATAAAGAAAAAGCTGCACTATAAATATTCTTCTTTTTTTTTTATAATCATCATTACTACCTCTATCTCCGTGTCTTTAAACCTGAAGTTATAGTGGAGGAGGTTATTTTTCTAGGTGGATCATCAAAAGAATTGGTCCTCCTAAGTTTCAATCATTCTAGAGATATGTTTATGAAAGGCCATCCTACGTGCTTGTCCCCATTTTCACTAAACGGTGGAGAGTCTGAAATAGTACAAAAATTTCAAATCTTCATTTGGAAAGTAAGCTTGTTTTAATGGGTGGAACCAAACCGGTTTGTACGTCTTAACATTTGGGTAGCATTCTTTGTAGATCACCCGTACTAAAAAAATACATGTGCAAATTTTAACATCTCCCATTTAAAATCTTTGAAGGTCAGACTCCGACAGCATTATAAGGTACACTGGAAATATGAATCAATTTTTATTTTATACAAATAAAAATAAAGCTTAAATAAGTCTAGCACCGCATCAGCTGTTTCCTAAATTATGAACCAGAACTTTAGATAAAGCGGCTTTTTGTAGCTGGTCAGATTGAACATTGGATTATTTAATTAACAGAAATCTATAACAAAAGTTTAGACATATAGCATGCAGGATTTTCTTTTAGCTTCTATAGGTGAATGCTAAGCTAAGACAATTATAGACCTTACTTAGCTATTTTTAGGATTGTCTTTTTTAAAGCGGCTGTAGGTAAATTGCTATCACCATCTGATGGTTAATCTTTGGTATTACATTGTCTGTAATTGGAATCCCAAAAGATTTATAAAAGGAGGCTTATATTTTAACAAGTAATAAGAAAAAAAAGAACATGTATTTCAAAAAAAGATGAAGTAGCAGCGGTGAAGAGTCAAAGAAGGATAGGGCGTATGACCTTAGGAATTTAGCAACCCAACAAAATATACAGCGATTTATAACAATTTGTCCTGCAAAATACTTTATAGGACTTAATTTACTAATACGACTTCTTACTAATATGACTTCTAAAGGGCTCCAGTTTAGGTGGATTTTATTTGGTGGTTGACAGTGTAATGGTGCATTCACAACGACATTTTCGCCAAGTTCTTCTGCTTTTGTTTACCAGACAAATTTGCGTGGGGGGCGAAAGGTTCCTGTCTCATCAAGACTCTTGGATGTTGATTTCCACCATAGCAGACGTTGATTTCTCTGAGCAAATTACAGTGCTTTTTGTACTTTTGAAAGCCGAGCAAAACTGTAGGTGTCAATGTCCCTGGGTTCAGGATTCAAAATTAGTATAGGGAATATCATCACCTCCTCAATGAACTATGTCTGGATGACAGCCGTTTGCAGTGGTACTTCCACATATCTGTACCCCCTTCGGGGGCCACTGGGTCGCATTGGCGGATGAATCACCCGGACAAAACAGGGTTAGGTGAGACGGCCTTCTGCAGTTTAGCCAGGAGCAGTGGGAAATCAGTGTGAGAACAGGACAGAACTAGGACAAGGCTGTCAGCCGTGTCACTATATTTAACTATGGAACCACAGAGGTAGATCGGAGGATTCTTCTGGGGAATCAGCGCACTACAGTGGGGAGAGGAGGCAGAGCAGCAGGGACCGTTAGGGGAGACCGCATCAGCAGAAGGGAGGCTACAGCTGGCTTTGGGCTTGCTATAGAAGCCAACTACCATGATCCAAAGCTAAAGAGGGGCACAGCGGAAGATTGGTTAGGTCCACTGGCAAGACACAAGACTGAAGGCGGGGTAGAGACTATAGCTGCCCAGGAGTAGGACAGTGCGACATCGGAGAAGCTAGCCATGGAAGCAAATCTAGGAGAGGCTATGGGCAGCTGGATCTAGCCTCAAGGTTAACTGCGGGAGATAGAAGGAATACAGCGGCGGATCAGTGAAGCTTGCCTGGGCAGACACCAGTGGATCTAGGGAAAGAGGGCATTCTTCTGTGCTGTAAGGCAACAAAATAGTCCTTACTGGGCTAAATTAAAACAGCTTTTTGAAATAACACCTTAAATCCTCTTACGATTCCCACTTCATCCTTTGTCAACATTATTTTCTCTGTCTTCCTTTTACAAAAAAAAGCTAGTCAGATCAGATGTCGCCAACTCCATCAAAATCATGCTATTCGTTTTCCTAAATTTGGCACCGTTTGCCATCACCTCACTCCAGATCAGCTCTTCTACAGGGAGGTAACATGGGAATCCTTCCCTCCACCTGTGAAATTTGGGTTCAGTGTGAACGTACCTTTTTTTTAACGTACTATACAGGGTTGAATACAATTACATAATCCCTGCTGCTTTGTATTGGTCTATTAAATTAAACCACAGACAAAAACTTGAGGCTTTAACAAAACGAAATGTAAACTAAGTCTAGGCAGTATGAATATTTGTGGACCCTAGTGAACTATTGAAGTTGGTAAGCTGACAAAACAAATTCAGTGGGAACCTTCTGCTGATGAACATATGTGCTGTAGATGGTGAGTCACCGGAACAGCCACAGTTAATCATCAGTGGTGGCCTGCTGAGTGCAGAGGCAAGGCCCGCTCACATACAGTTTGCTTTATTCAAAGTGACGTGAATGATTCAGACATACTTTGCTTAATTAGCTGTATTACGTCTGGATACTTGCCTATACAGCAATGACCAAATCCAGCATTTCAGATACCTTTATTTACACTTTAAGTATCAACCGGCAGACTGTCGACTTGTCGACAAGATCCCCCCTAGAATTTTAATCTATTATCAATCCTTTGTACAAATAACAAAATTGGCACCAAGTTTAGCTCCTATTGTAGACAGAACTGCCGAAAGACAAAGACAGGTCTATATTTAGTGTTTATATCATTAAATGCACATGCGCCTGGCACATATCTCCTTGTGTAATGCTGCAGTGAGGCAGATGTCCACCCAGCATGAAAACAAGCTCTTTACAAAGGCAGTAAGTGGGTGTGCCAATGACAGACAGATCTACAGAGAGGCGTACATAATAACCCCCCCTTAACATGGCTGACACAGCAGCCTAAAAATAAAAGCAGTGATAATACAAGACATTTGCACCAGCTTTCTATTCACATACAGAAAATCTTTCTATTGAAAATCAAAATATTAAATAAAAGAAATTATTTATCAGTTTATAGGAAAAAAGTTGGCAGATTAAGGATCTAATTAATCAATGTTTATTCAAACATTGATCAGCTTGTATAAGTATATGTGATTATTACATTTTGTTGTCCATGCATCTCATTTCTCTGGTGAATACTCATGCATAAACTAGGCTAAATGTAGGTTTGAATTCTGAGATGATAGTGGAACAAAAAGGGGTTTTTCCCCACACTTTGACAAAACAACACTGGGAAGAGGGAGAGCGACTAACCACAACTGTTTATGGACTGCTTTTTAATAACCAAAGCTCTGTTTTTGAGCTTTGACGCTTTATAGCCAGATACTCTTCTCTCCCCTAGGAGCCCAGGGCTATTGCCAGAGGCCAGCTTTCAGAGTGTGCCCCTACATTAATTTTTTTTATTAATTATTTAGGGTCAAATTTATACATTCAACTTAGGCATATATGTACTCCCAGATTGATATTTATAATAATTAAGCACATTCTTTCAAGCATAAATATTGATCTTCTTGGTTAGCTGTGACATATCCAGGTTTTAGCCATGCTAGATAGTGCATGAGGTTATTGTTACTGTGTTCACATGAAGGCTGTTTGACGTTTACCCTACATTCACCCTAAAATGAAAGAATATTTATTAGGATGTTAAAGAGTGAACAAAGATCCTCAAGGATCAAGCCAATCACAAACTGGATTGGGAGTGTCACTTTGTTTGCTTGAAATCCTCTTAGTCCACATGTATTAAACTTGTTTCATTCACTAGTTCAAATCTTGAATGTAGGGAGTGAAGCAAGTTTAATATCAGCATGGATCAAGAGGATCAGCTCAAAAACCAGCCAACTAAAACGCCTTTAGCTCTTCTAGCTCAGCTGCAATGTGTAAGTACCCATATTAAAAGCTAAATGCCTCTTTCAATTATTTTTGAAAATTTAAAATTGCTATTAGTTCACCATGAAAATAAGTAGATCTGAAACAGTAAAGAGAACATTTCACACCTGAGGACTGCCTGCCTGCCTCTAAATCAGACAGAAAAGATACCAGGAAGACCCAAAACCTGTTTTTGGCAGCGCAACGGTATCAAAGCCGACACGTCTTTTAACAGCATCCTTTTCGTCTTTTGGATGCTACATTACTGTTTGGCGTGTCATCAGTCTAGGCCAAGGAGACAACATTTCAACATTACCGTAATATAAAATCCCAGTTTCTGAAGAGTGGAGATCAATAATCATGTCATTGAAATGTAGAACACTTCTTATTGTGATCATACAGATAATACTCATCATGAAGTCGATGCAATCAACTGGTTTTCCTTAGATAGAAAACTTTAAATCAATTGGACTATATGATCTGGTGAACTGTAAAGTGTCTTGAGATGACATGTGTTGTGAATTGGCGCTATATAAATAAACTGAATTGAAAATTCAATTGAATTGAAGGACCGATAATTCCAAAGGACTCACTGTGACACTACCTTTCGGCAGTATTATTTATAGTCTATTAAGCACTTCTCAACTATAAAAGCACCAATTACTAAAAAGTGGTCTATGTTAAGAACATGAAACTATGGTCCTATTAGCCAGAATATAGATACTTTTAAATTTCTGAAGAATTTAGCATATTTCAGTCTTGTCATCAGAGGATGTTCATGTTGCTGTTAATATTGCAAAAAAATAAAATGTTAGATTTTTATGTTTTAGATATACAGACAGAAGCTTCCTTTATCCACTACTTTTATATTTTGCTTCAGGAAAAAATATTTATCAAAAATAATGATCTATATATAAAATAGAAAGATAGAAACAGCTTCAGATTTAGGTACTTCTTTTAGCAACGTAAGACAATCATTAAATTTTATCATTGAGCAGCTTAGAGACAGTTACCTGAGGGTAAAATAAATGAGTCATGGCTGCCCAGCATCCCCCTTGACAGGCTCCGTAAATCTAACTGAATTATCTTTAATGGACCCTGAGTGTACCGAGCACATCAGGGACTAAAAGGCTAGTTGGAAAATCCTTCCTGCATATGTGTATGTGTTCAGGGTGCAGATTGGAGCAGGGCATCCCTGCATTCATTCGATTATAAACGACTGATGCTTTTATAAATCAGTTTGACTCATTTTCCCCATCACATACAACAAATGCACAAAAAAAAAATCACATATTACACTAGGACTTTCTGCATTAAATAAGGTCAATAATAAGAGCTAACTGCAGTTCTAGTTACCACTTTTACAAAAGGTTAGGTAAAAATGTGTAAAATTGCACAGTGTGTATAGCAATAAAGAAGGTACAGTTATTATAGACGTTTGTTATAGAAAGGCCACTGCTGGGTAACAATTAGATTAACATTTAGGTGATGAAATCAAGAATAAAGCTTTATTAATACCTGTACCAGCGGATAAATACACTATTTTTTGGGCAACTTGGTCAACAAGTCCACAAGTTATTTTAAGATCCATCATGAAAATCCTTCTTTGTCAAATCATGAAAGGTTATTTTCTAGTTATCAAATTTTAATGTTGCAAACTGTCCCCTGAGTTTTCATGCATAGTAGATGTTATGTTCTTTGAATTAAAGCAGGTAGGAAATGCGGCTGACCTTATGTTTGTGCATGGTGAACAGGCAGACACCATCCTGGCCTCTCTCCTGGCTCTCATGGCCTCTCTTCAATCACTGTGAAAATAATACCTCAGACTTTCATTGTCACATTTGGTCAGTCTATATCTCTTCTCACAAAGCACAGTTTGCTTTGGCGCAAAAGATGATGATGAATTTCTTTTCTTTGCTTGTAATTCCAGCAGTGGTCATACTGCTGCTTGTCCACACAAATGAATCACACCCAGTTTTCTGCTTTCGGTCCAGGTGGTGCACAGGCGTGCATCCTCCTCTTTCACCTCACATCTGTTTTGCCGTGCTGAGCCACGGATGAGCAGTTGTACGCGGGAGGATGGGTCATTGCTGGGAGTGATCTGATTGGCCGGTAGGCTGTGGTGTGTGTGTGGGAAGGCAAATCCGGTAGGCTCTCTGAGAATGAGGGTGGTCCTTCGTGTTTTTTTTTTTCTTTCATCCCCCTCTCTCCCCATCCCTCTCTCCATCCCTCCTCTTCATATCTACTGTATATACTTCAGGCATGTTTTTATGGTACTGCCTCACAGCATCTCTCTGGTGAGACACATCAGCAATACAATGACGACATGAAAATATACAAATATATGCGCATAAATATAGAGAAGAAGGAGCAGCCATGAACCTAACTTAAAGTATCTGCTGAATATAATGATGCTTTAAAAGCTCATGACCTTTTTGTGTACAGTGACAAACAAATTCTCTTAAATCGTCATTATCCTTACTGGGATACATAACGTGTGTGCATAGATAGAAATGATTTGATATACCCTATATCAAATCATTTAAAAGTATAGTAGAGTCACAGAAAAAAAAACCATATAAAAGAATTCAAATTAACTCATTAGCAGTTATTTAGAGATTAAAAAATTGGAATATCTTCTTCCCAACATTCTAGTAAAATGTCAAAATATCTATGTCATCTCTTTATATAAAACCCATCATCACCCAGTAGTGGAGTTATTTTAAGAATTTTATTTAATTCATAAAATATATAGGATCCCTATTTTTTATTTATTTTTTATTTTTTTGCAGCTGTTGGTAAAAAAAAGAAAAGTAAAGAGTGGGATCACATAATGCTGATCTTCATCACTGGGGACTAATATCTCAAACAGAGACAATGATCGATAATCCAGCAACTGGAAGGGCAGAACACTAATGCTGACACCGGATAAAGGAACAGTACACACACACACGACAACATTTTAAAGATAAAATTATGAGTCAGGAAATCTGCAACGTCTCTAACTGCAGTTTTACCTGGTCTCTTATTTAAAGTTGGAAGGCTTTTTTCATAAATTATTTACAGTTTTTCTAAGTACACACTGAACCTGCAATACCTCAGAGGCAAAAGAACAAGTCACACAGCATCCAAAAATAGTGCATGGAAACAATTACAAACAGCACTGAATAACGTATCATTGAGTGTTTAACTTGGTTTAACTTTGCTGTAACAGTAAATTATACTGACTGAATGAGCTTTCTGTTCGCTTTCAACAAAATGTTAAAGTCATGCATTAAAATCAGTTGATTTTACTGAATAACTTTTATCATAAAGTTAACCCATTTGTTGCTCTAGTAGATTTATAATATTTGGGGAAGATTTCAACTTTTAAACAAATTAAATGAAATGTATTATTCTGGTATTGTTTGCTTTAAATCAATACTATTTTCTATCCAACCCTACATACTGTAATAATTTGCTCTGCTTTAATAAGCTGATTAAATTATATTAGTTTCTATGTTTCTTTTTAATTTTTTATAATACATTAAATTGCTCTTTATCATCCGAAAAAGATGCAGATATTCTCCTTTTCAAACCAAATCCAAAATGAAACTGTATAAACGATACTTCTTATTAAAAAGGACAAACTGCATTTAATGTATCCTTCCTTTATTCCCCCAAGTTCACCTAAAAAATATGTTTTTTTTTTTCATATCAAGAATTTACATCAAATCATACAGTTTTACAACTGGTGCTTCCAATTGGTCTAATAATAGTTAAATTAATTATCCGAAAATAAGTAAGACTGCCGTCACCTGGACCTGTCTGAGGGTCAGTGAACCTTCAATTCAAACAGAGGATCTAGTAAGAAGCATAGCAGAGGATTAAGTATTGTCACAGGGTCATTTTAGCAGCATGTCTAGTACTTAACTTAGAAATCTTAGTAGGCTGTATAGATAAAATAAATTAAAGATTTTAAAGAAAGTTTTCAAAGAAATTATTCCATAAGGAAATAAACTGAACAATCAAAATTACCCTAAACAGCAAACATTTAGATTTAATATAATGCCTACATGTCCTTTTATAAAGTAAACATCTGTAGTAAGTACCTGAGCAGAAGCGTCTCATGCTGTAAAATTGTTTGGAACCTTTTTAGATCATTTTGTAAACTACACACAAACTGCGGCTTTAATGAAGCAAAGGATAACAGAGCACATTTCAGTGAGAGATAAATAATTTTTACAATTAGACAGATTTTCTATGACTGATTATTCGTACTGACTATCTTCATTGTGTGCCCATTGATAGAACCAACTTACTTTTTTTTATTTAAAAATGTTCCCAAAGAACTGCTTTGATTAATTTAGAGATATTTAAAGCATAATTCTGTCAAAATGTTTTATTTTATTTTCTAGAGGAGAGGATCTATCATACTATATATTTCATTTGGGTTTATATACTCTTATGCATTAAGCAACACAATATAACAAAGTCATTATTCTGCTCCCTATTAGATCTTTAGATGTTAAAAGCACCTTCATTTATAATCTGAATGTTACAAAAAACAAACAATTCATAGCTCACTTCATGTTAATAATAATATCATGTAATCACTCTACCTAAAATAAAAGTAGATCATAGAATGAATAGAAATATTCACTCTGTGGGAAAACTCAGGTCTATCAGTGGCAAAAGCACAACTATTTCAAAAAATGGGTGCAAATACATGCAGGACTCAACATGAACCAAACAACCTGCTTAAAAGAGACTGCAAGACTGACAGGACTACAGAGACTCCTAGTGGTTTAACCCCAGACCTGTGGGAGTCATTCAGCTTGCATGACTGACCATCTAAGGCATATCAAACCAGACATAAACATACCAGATCCTCCCCCACCATCACACATACAGCTCAGTCCAAATAGCCAGTTCTCTCAACTGGTTATTGCAATTCATTTTAAACATAAGGACAATGAAAATTGCAATGAAATCTTTGTTTAAATTAAGTAGAAATGAGCAATTCTAAGGTTTGAAAGCCGCTATGAGTTTTTTTTGTTCATTCATTAAGGACCAGAATATGTAATATGGACCAAAAAAAAGATGCATTGAAGAAACATGACACAGAGATTAGGTTAGAGAGGCTAGAATACAAAAGATGAAGAGAAGTGGATTAAAAGGAAAAGTTAAAAAGTTGTACCATAATTCAACAAAAACATTTTTTTTGCCCATTAACATTTTTCAACCAATTTAAACAACAGCTAGAGCTTTCTTCCTAAAGCACCCCCTGCTCTTCCTAAAAGTCTTCAAATGCCAGACATAATCACACTCACCCACTCCAATGTGTGCTTTGAACCGAGTGGGCACAGAGTCTCATGTGCCAGCTGTGTTTTCACACCTCGAACAGTGAAGTGTCTCTGGCCACAGTCTGGGTGCACAGTGACCACCGATCTGCAGCCGACTGGTGAGCTGGAAGCAGCTCCAAAACCATGTCCAACTTACAAAGCCCTGTTTGTTTCTCATGTTGTTTGTCCCGTAAAAACAAACAAAAGCATTCCATGGCTTGCAACTGTATTCACCACTGGCTTCTCTGAATTGTAAAAGCGTATTCAGATACCTTGGTTTGCCATACAAAGCCACAAATCTGTGTCACATGAAAGCTGGGTGGGCAGGGGTAAATGGTGTGACAGTGAGCCCATTCGCACTGCGTGAAACAAGCAGCGCGACGGCATGCCTTCACACTTCTGTTGGTGCGAGAGGAGTGATAGGAAAACAGGCTTACCTTATTTTGTCCGCTGCACTGTCAGACCTAAAGAGGAGAGACACACCTCAGTCATTTATGGTTGTGTTTGAAATTAATATGAACAAATCTTTTCAATCATTAAAATTACATAATGGGTTTTACCATCAAAGGTTTGATGTAGACAGTTGAAAAATACATGGTTGATGATTGTAATATTGCGTTAACATCAATATTTTTACTCAGCATATGATTTTCTATAGTAAAAATGATAAGGTTCTCCTTCTCCATTGCTGGGTGTAAAAAGAGTCATGTCCACTCCTAAACAAATATGTGTCCATGTGTCCATTTACAGTAAATCAATCAGTTTCAGCTCTCGTTATTTGCTGACTATGTCCATCCATCCACCCATCCATCCCGCTTGTCCAGGTTCAGGTTGGGGGGACGACCCTCTCCCCAGTCACTTTGGCCAATTCCTCTGCGGGAACCCCAAGGCGCTCGCAGGTCAGCCGAGAAACATAGTCCCTCCAGCGTGTCTTGGGTCTCATCCCGGTGGGACGTGCCCGGAACACCAGGGAGACGTCTGGGAGGCATCCTAACCAGATGCCCATGTCACCTCAATGGCTCCTCTCTACATGGAGGTGCAGTGGTCCTACTTTAAGTCCGCCCTTGATGACTGAGCTCGTCGCTCTATCACTACGGGAGAGCCCACTACAGAGAAAACTAATTTCAGCCGCTTGTATCCGGGATCTCGTTCTTTCGGTCATCACCCAAAGCTTATGACCATAGATGAGAGTAGGAATGTAGATCGACCGGTAAATCGAGAGCTTTGCTTTTTGGCTCCCCTCTCTCTTCACCACAACAGACCGGTACAGCGCACTTTTCACAGCAGATGTCACACCAATCCGCCTATCGCTACGACATGTCTACTTGACTATGTCTGTGTAGTTATTAATACAAAAGCATATTTAGTTAAAACTAGAAACAACAACAAAGAAAATGGAAACAGCAGCAGCCTTAAGTACGGAATGCAAAATTCACATTACAACTGTGTGTGTCCTAAAGCCTGTGTATGAGATTCACAAACAAAAAAACAAACTCTTTCTCCTTATTCATTGCCTTTCTCCACATCTTAGCTGATGTTTGCTTAAAATAGTCTGTTTGAAAATCATTCCCCTTATGGTGTCATACAGGGAAATAAGCTGTCTATCGCTTTCTGCAGCAGCCTATCGGTCAAGTTCCAGCCTTCAACTAATGTATCATTTCATGTTCTTAGCCGCTACCTTTAAGAACTATAACTGGTTGTCATGGTTGCAGGTTGTGGGGCTGCAGAAAGCAAAGACAGTTGGTATAGGAGAAAATTAAATAATGAGATTTTGCTGTACCTGCTGTATGCCTAATCTGAGAGGAATTGTTCTGCCCCAACAGCTAAAACATGTTTGGGGGCCTCATTGTTCAAATGTTTTAATTTTAAATGTAGCATAATATGGGACCTTTAAAGAAAATTCAAAAGAAAATTAGTGAAATCACTTAACACAATCTTTAAATTTATAATAAATGGAGGTTTGGACACTATTGCAAGGATTATTAGTTTTATTGGTCACTGCAAATACACAATATAGTGAAATTTGACCCCTGAATTTAACCTAAAAACAAGCCTAAATGGGAAGCAACTTTTGCTCAGTTTATCTGAAGATGTAGTGACATCTTTTCAGGAGTCTGTAAATTCTGTCGGCAGCGAGAGCCATTATTTACGCCTGTTATGTGGTTGCCAGGACCCGGATGTCTGGGAATTTACACAGGCACTCTGCTTCTAACCTATCATAGAGCAGTGGGCTGCTTAGAGAGCACAGGAGGCATTCTGGAGCTGATTTGATTTTTATTACTAAAGGAATTATAACTTTTCAGTTTAAAATTATAGACGTTTTTTCAGTCAATTACCTACAATACTTTGAAAATACCTAACTATTAATGATTGCATAATTGCAAAATGTAGTATACTCACTGTCAACAGCAGGTAAAGAATATGACTATGAATGATTTGATCCGAAATGTTACTACTCCATGTTAATGTTCAGTATACCTTTAATGTCTGAAAAAAAAAAAAACAGCAAAGCCATCCCACATCATATATATCACAAGGCATTTCATGTTTCCAGACATTACAGATTTATGCTTTTATTATAAACTGCGAAATTGATTACAAGTGTTACAGTGTTTATCTCTCTCGCTTCATCTTATGCTGCATCATCCTCAGCCATAACTCAAATTAGACTCATTTAGCAAAGTCATTTTGCAATATTATGTAAGGCTGTCTGCAGTTATCATGGTGGGGTTGTACTAAGGCAAAAGTAGGGCAATAAAAAAATGTTTTCTTTTCATCAGTAGCTCATCACTTTTTTAACCAAGGCACCCCCGGATACAACTAATGTCTGGCACAGGAAGCTAAATGTTACAGCCCGATACACATATTAGCTGAAAGCTTGCTGTCAGCTCAGCAAAAATGCACTGTGAGTGAACTGCATAATAATCTATGGGTAGGCAGATGCAGCAGGAGGGGAAAATAAGCAGGAATGAGAAAGATGAAGACAGTGGCACAGGTGCGATATGGGACAGGCAGCCGTTCAGTGTCCATGCAGAAATGCAGCTGACTTTACCTGCAGAGGAGACATGACATTCCGTGCCCTGTAAAGCTGGCTACAGAACGCTGCTCCCCTAGCAGCTGCTTCAGATGCCCCTCGCAAGCTAACACGAGAACAGCAAAGACAAAAGGAGCCGAAAATCCCATAGGTTTGACAGGTAGTGTCCCTAATTCCAGCAAGAGCTACACTCAGCCAGAAAAAACTGCGCAGCAGTGAGAGCCAGTGAGCGGAAAGAGAGACAGAGTGGAGGTGTAGAGTAAAGCTCATGCAGACAGAGATTATTAGAAGCTCCCAGACTAAGATGACCTGATAGATTCTCTATTTAACTACAAAATTTTTACATTGTTTTTTCACAAAATGGCAGCAGTTGTAGATCAAGTCATTTTTAGATTTACATAACTCATTTTTAGGTAGAATCCAGGCTGCAAGATAGCTCAGAATGTAGCACTTTTGCCTTGCAGCATAAGGTTCTGGGTTCAATTCCCAGCTTAGGGTCTTTCTACATGGAGTTTGCATGTTCTCCCTGTGCATGTATGGGTTCTCTCCAGATACTCTAGCTATCTCCCAAAGTCCAAATCTAGGATAACTGGCATTAGAAAAATTGGGTCTCTAAATTGTCCTATAGGTTTAAGTGTGTGTGTATCGTATCTCTATGCTGTGGAATAAATTGGCAATCTGTTGAGAGTGTAATCTGCCTTTTACCGATAGGCTGGGGAGTTTATTGGTGACTCTGACAAATAAGTTGAAGAAAATGGATGGATTTTCAGATAGATCAAGTTCAATTTTGATGTATTTATCGAAGCTCATATCAATGTTATACAGTATTTTATCTCAAGAAATCAGCTCATAAAAAGAATAAGCAATCTATAGGGGTTAGTCTTTATTTTGGCTTTTTATATGCTTGAAATAATGAAGCAGAAGCATTAAATATATTAAAATGTATGTTAAGATATATGTAGTGTATTCACCAACACTTCATATAGAGTGATCAAATAAGAATTTTTATTTTTATTCTCAGTACTTCTAAACTATTTTCCACACTCAGCGACAAACCGACTGAGAAGAGAACATTCCTAAAATATGGCATTCGTACATTACAGCAGCCCAGTTTCATGACTCAGCACAGAGGACCCAGTATTCGAGGTAAGACAGACAGTGGGATATTTCAAAAGTGTTTATTTAAAACACTGATGATCTGAGTAGCAGCGAGTAGGGCATCTATCACAGGAAACTCTGGTTTAACAGTTCAGCCCTGTCCTGAAAATGAGGTAGGATCCAGCTGGTGGGCTGCCAACAAGATGTGGCGGGTGCCACCTAGTGTGTCTTAGATGCTGCAGCCCCGGAGAACAAGCAGGAGTTCGAAGCAAGGTCAGACAACCAGATCAGAACAGGAAGGCTCAGAGGTCCAGGAGTTCAAAGAAAGTTCAGATGAACTATTCAGATGGGAAAAGGCAGGCTCAGTGTTTGAGATGCAGAGAGGTCAGGATCAGGTAACCAGAAACACCTAAGGTATGCTAAAAAAACCCTCTCACCACTGAGATCAGATGGGAATGGGAACAGGAGTGGTGGCCTAGTGGTTAGGGCATTGCACTTGCTTCTGAGTTCAAGCCCCACTTCCATAGACTAACCCCACAATGATCCCCAGGCGCAGCCCTCTGATCCTCAAAGGAATGGGTTAAATGCGTTGCTCTGTACTTGACAGTTAATGACAATAAAAGCTGGAGAGAAAAAAAAAACAGTAGCTGAGAGGCAGAACAGATCAGAATCAGGAAATCAGAAACACTAAAAACCCTCTCACCACTGGAATGAGAAAACAAGAATAATCAGGCCCTGATGACTTGATGCAAGCACCTTAAATAGAGGCAGGAGCAGGTGGCTCAGATGAGCGACGGGTAGAAATGGACCCGTGAATGAAATGAGTAAGTAAGGAAGTCATCGGTGCCAAAATCATGACATCCAGCTGATTTATACAGCATATATATATATATATATATATATATATATATATATATATATATATATATATATACCTTGCCCGAAACCTTTTTCGGGCATTCCGAAAAAGATTTCTGAGCCACCTCAGCTGACTCCTTCCGAGCCCCTCCCATTTCACCGAGCTCCTCACACTGTCTCCAAGTACAATATCGCAGCAACCACACCAATCCCTCTATTGATCTCCCACTTCGTTCTCACTTGTGAACAGGACCCCAACATACTTAAACTCCTCCACTGGAGGCAGGAACTCTGCTCCAACCCGAAGGGGACAAGCCACCTTTTTCTTGTCAAGAACCATGGATTCGGACTTGGAGGAGCTGATTCACATCTTGCCTGTTTCACACTTGGCTGCAAACTTTCTCAGTGCATGCAGTAGGTCTTGGTAGGAGGGAGGCAGTAGAACCACAACTTCTGCAGAAGCAGGGAAGAGATCTGCTGATCCCGAAACCAAACCTCAGGAGTCCCACAAGCAAACCTCGATAGAACTCCTTCTACACCTGGACAACATCCCTTGTTGCCAGTGTCCACCACTGGGTTCCGGGATTGAGGCCACAACAGGCACCACAGAACTCATTGCCACAGCTATGGATGGCCTCATCAGTAAAAAAAAGACAGAGAAAAGGGCCAAGTCGTACTCCAATGTCTCCAGCCTACCCCAGAATCTTGGAAAAGCTCTCCAAGAGTCAGGAGTTGAACATCTCTGACAGAGGGCCTGTCAAGTCTGCTGGTTGGTGACCAGCTCTGCCCCCCTCTTAGTTAAGAAATAGAAAATTAAGATTCCAGACATCTTTGAATTCACATTTAATGCAAACTAAATATTTTTTATCAAATTGAACATTAAATCTATCTTTTCCCAAGTAAGGTTTTGAGCTGAATCTTTCAGCAGGATTACAGTTTTACAGACAAACATACACACACACACACACACACACACAGAAACTCCTCACCTCTCCTCTCGGATCTGTGGTGTCAAGAAGCGAGTGCTTTCATCTTCATGGCTGCTCTGCAGGCTGCTCTGCTGACTGCTTTGCTGGCTGCTGTAAGGTGAAGGAAAAATAATGAGATGAAATGTCATTTTAGTAGTAAAGCTACTCTAGTTTCTGTATTTCTATAAAGAAAAAAACAAAAAATGCAACACAATATAAACACAATTTGGAAGCAAATACAATTTACAGAGGATTTCCATTTAATCTTCACTGTCTTTCAACTTGGTTAGGTTTAGTTGGGATAGTTAGTGTTGGTCTCCCTGCTATCATTTGACTGCTGTTTTGACCAAGATCATGTCATCTGTCAACCTGTCTGACTAATTAGCTGTCAAAAATCTACAGGCACTGACATAGGCACAATTTTTAGTAACACTCACATTTTTCTCCTGACTTGCCCTTGCACATATTCAGTGAAAACACTAGATGGGGCTAGATGACACCACCACGCAAATGTTAAAAACTCTTGATGAGAAAGTGTTGTGATAGATATGTAAGTAGATAGCAGTAATTGAAAGGGGACAACAACAAAAACCTTTTAAGCAACCAGAATTTTGGTTATCTGGTAATCTGACAAACAGATATTTGACATCTGCTACTGGATTTTATAGAGATAAATATTCAGGTAAATGCCCAGTCTTAAAAGAGCAGGACTTTCTTTATTTAAGTTATCCTGTCCAAAGAAACGCTGAATGAGGCCCTTAACAGAAATTATTTTGAGGACCTTAAAACTTAGAACGAACAACTGTTCTTTTTTTATTTTTTATATCATCCTTTTTAAGGCGCTTGCAAATTATATATGTAAATAACTAATGACTACCGATATGTAAGGATTGGGTGATGTCCCACCCTCTCACACCCTCTCTCCCTTTCAGCGCAGTAAGAAATGTTAGTTTCCATTTCCTGTGCTGTAGGTCAATGCTTTCCCTTTCATTAAAAAACTAAAGAAACTTATCTTACATGACAGTGTATTATTTCTGTCTGATCATGACCATGCATCTACAATCACATTTACATTCTGCTCTCATTTGCATACCATTAGGTGCACAAGCCAAGAAAAAACACACACAAAAAAACAACCAAACATTTTCTCTTGTACTTTTGCTATGTCTCAGTCCCCCCAATAAAACATAACAGTTCCAAGGCAGGCTGAGTGTCCCCTGAGTACATAAGCAGTGTTGTTTTACCTTTGTCTTTTCCTTACCTGTCTCAGAACCTTTCACTACAAGACAGAAAGTTGGCAGCTTTCAAAGTCTTGGTATAGGAGCTAAAGAAGAATGTCCATCATTGTTATCAAAGAAATGTTCATTAAAAAGAAGAATTGATGCGCTCAAAGTCTAGAGCAGCATTAGTGGGATGCAAGCTGACCCACAGAGGGCATAGACTAAAATTTGCTCCTAACTGATAACTGCTTGTTTAACTGTTACTCTATGATAAGTTATCTTTGTATGACTGAAATATATTGGAAGCTATCATTAAGCAATAAATACAACTACATAAAGCATAAAATTGTAGTTAAGGTACAGTAATAAGACAACTAGCAATTAACTATTAAAGAAAGGGTTCTGGTTACGCTGATGGAAATTTAGAAAATAGTAAATATAGTTTTGCCTAGCACTGGATCAAAGCGCAGATTGGGTTGGTTTCTAGCTAAAATTTTGACATTTATTAAAGCAGCCATTGCTTTGTTAAAAGACTTTATTATTTCACAATGTCAGACTACACTACGCTGAGATGAGTTAAAGCAGAAGCTACTCGCATTAAGCTTTAAGGACAATAAAGTGTACAAATTTCATATTTGTGGATTAGTTTGAGGCAATTTGGAGAAACATAGGAGTACATGCAGTAAGAGTTTTAGCAAAAGTTATAGAATTTAATTCTGAAGTTTGTGCAAATCTTTTAAGTTGATATTCCTAGTATCTGAAAGATAAGCAAGCAAGAGTATTTACCTGCTACTACATTTGCCACTAGCTTATGCAGTTTTCTTTGACAATAATAATAACTTCTAAAAACCTGTTTACCTCATTCTCTTTCACTGTGCACTATATCAAGTATTTAAATACAATAAATAATACTTGTACTTCTAATGTATACATTTTTACACTTTGTCCTCAGTCCTTTTTAACAGGACTATTTGAAATGACAAGAAAACAAGGCTGACCTAACAAAGTCCCCCATGAATTATTCATTACTCATGATGGAAAATGCTCTTTGAAATGACAGCAAGGAGGCATATCTAAATACTATCAAGTTTTAGACTCAGTTTCCAATGACAACCAAAAGCTTGTACACTGCCAAGCATTAAAATTACTGCGGAAAGAATGTGCAGATTGAAAATGTGCACAACGAATAATTGTGCCAGTTTGATTTAAATAGCTAAATGATACCTCATATAACTCTACCAAAAATATGAAACTATGATGGTGAATAGCTTTCCATGCTGAATACTGTAGGTATGCACCGTTTGTATAGCTGCTGGGGGAATCAGCAAATTCTCGTCATAATGTGTTTCTTGATTTTATGATAGTTCAAAATTGATAAAACTAGCAAAAAAAAAAAACATGTCCAAACTAATAAAAGAGAGCTTTGTGGGAGTTTGTAAGTCTGAAGTATTTTCCTGCTGGGAGAAGGGAGTGAAGCTAAGGGAACACTACTACATCGTTTTCTCAAAATAGCTGGGGTCTTATCAGGCTGTATAACAGTAGATTCCTCTGTGACTGCACTGCAGGCTTCCACTTCACTCAGACGTGCAACCCTTTACACCTACAGGGTACAAATTATCTACACCATGCAAGGAAAACTACATTAAACTATAGCAAAAAAAAACATCACCCCCCCCCATAAAAAGGGGTAAATACACACCCGCATATAGATCTCTCTCCCTCTCTCTCTCTCTCTGTATATACAGATAGATAGATAGATAGATAGATAGATAGATAGATAGATAGATAGATAGATAGATAGATAGATAGATAGATAGATAGATAGATAGATAGANGATAGATAGATAGATAGATAGATAGATAGATAGATAGATAGATAGATAGATAGATAGATAGATAGATAGATAGATAGATAGATATACAAGGTTTGCAATAAGAGCAAACAAGGCTATTCTACTCTAAAACCTTGAGAAAACTTCCATCTGTAATGTTTGTAGATTGCACAAGGGTTGCAGGTTGCACACTAACTCTGTGAGTAATTAAAAGGGTATTTAATTTGACTGCAAGTGTTCTTCAAAGTTATAAATCATGACTTTTACAACTTAATTGTAGTTCACTACATTCTCATAACTTGAGTTATTCGCTTTAAATACTTTCTAAGAACAGAAATTGCATCAAAACTGCGTTAACAGCGCAAAATTTAGATTTGAAAGTCAAAACAAGATATGAGATACTTCTATACAGAAAGCCCATATTCTTATCTTCAGCTACCACAGTATACATGTCAGATTAATTAATACCACTTATACTTAAGCGATAGTATCTACTATAGGTGTTACTTTATTTTATCTCTTATACTGTATCCGTTGGTTGTGCTGTTCTTCTTACATCTCTTTGCAGGTGATGAAGCAGACTGAAGATGTTTTATTGTTATCTCCCTTTTATCTCCCCTTCTATCTCCTTTCTTTCATCTTTTCTCCTTTTCTTTTCCTTTCCTGTTCTACTTACATTGCAGTGTCCATATAATCTGTAAAACTCCCTGCATGAATTATAACAAAGCTATTTATATGCATAAATCAAGCGGAACACTATGGCGATAGCTGTACTGCTCCACTTGTGAAAATAAAATCTGTTGGGCTCTTTTTGGCCTCAAGACAATTATTCTTATTAACACATTGCCAGACAGAACACAGTTAAAGAAAAAGAAAAAAAAAAGATATAATTAAGCAATTTTTTTTATTATTTGGGTTTTTGTTAGAAAATCTGGATACTTGTTGAAGCAAAAACCCAAATAAGAAAGGCCTGAACAGCCAAGGTTTACACTAAGCCATTTCATTAACATGAAAATGTTGCTTTTAAATGGCATTAAAACACATTTTACCATAATAAGCCACATGTTACATAGGACTGCAACAACAACAAAAAATTATATTTTGCTAATCGATCAATCTGTGGATTATTTTTTGATTAACCATGTAGTAATCAGATAGCCAAAGTTTTCTTAAGGAAAATTATTTTTAAAGAAATAAACCACGTCAGAATAAAATTTTTCCAATTGTGGAGTATTTGGTAGAGCATATTGACAGATGAAAAAGATTAATTTTTTTTTATCTTAGATGCAAAATATTCAGATATTCGTTTACAACGTTGGTTCAACTACTGCTCTAAGTGGGTAGCTCTATCAGCTAAAGGCCTGTTTTAGAGTCTCTATACTCCAGTCACCAATGAATAAATTATTAAATTAGTTGATGATTATTTCAACAATTGATTAATCACGATTAATCCAATTAAATCTTTCAGACCTAAGATTATATGAATCCTTTTTATGCCAGCCTCCTACAACCACTGGACTAGAAAAAGTTTCAACAGAAGATGCTGTTTTTTTTCTGCATACAAGTTAACCCTGTAATGCCAAATGTATCATATTTGATACATACGGTTTCTAAAATGTTTTGCGTCTGACACCTTTTGCATAATTTAATGGTAAAAACTTTGCTCAAAATCCTATTGTACACAATCAGATATACCTGATAACAGAGGGCAGAAGACTACACAAAAAATAATCCTGACTTATCGCATAGTAATAAATTATTAATATCAAAAATGTATTTCTGTTTTTTCTTTTTACATATTTTGTTAAAAGGCCAAATAAGGACTTCAAACCAAAAAAAAAAAATTTCTGTTTTGTTTTATTCTTGGATCTAGCTTTAAAGGGTTAAACAAAACAGCAAAGTTTATACAACACAGCCGCATCTACAGTATGACAGTAGCCCTGAAACACGGAGAGATAGAAAAACATGATAGTATTCATACAGTATATGTGGACTGAATCTGAATTGAAAAAACATCAAACCGATATTGATAATAGATGAAGGCAACCAAGTTAAATACAAAATGCAGTTTTCAACTTTTTATTGATAAATAAACAACTGATCAAATCAATCTGGCCCTAAGCCACACTGAGTACATTTCAAGCATGAGTGGCTGTTGAAAAGAAGGTCAAACCATCTCAATCTGATTTATGTGTGAAGATTAAGTATGCAACTAGGCTGTCGACAGGAACAACCCAGCCAACACACATCAGCAGTATTTAAGCATAGAGAGCAAGCAGGACAACAACAGAGAGAACCAATAAAAGCTTTAGGATAGACCAGCTGCAATTAAAAGAATGTTGATTCTGTTGTCTGCAACAGCATCTGTATGAGTCACAACAAGGATGGTTAAGGAATTTGATAAATATGGTATTTGATAGGGGAAGTGTTGGTCTAGTGGTTAGAACAGTGTGCTTTTGCTCTAAGAAAGCTGCAAGTAACCGTTCGTTTCCTACAGCCTCCACTCTGGGCTCCTGAGCAAAACTCTTAACCCTGACTGCTCCCCAGGCGCCACACAATGGCAGCCCGCTGTTCCTCAAGGGGACGGGTCAAAATGCACAGAATGACCTTTGATATAAGTCTGATATTTAGGTGGGAAGTTCATCAGAGAGGTATATCTCTTTTCTAAAACCTGAACCAACATTGGAAGGGTAGGAGGGTCGGAAAAAGCTATTATTAACTCAGCAGCATCACATTTTGAGATTTATTTGAAAGGCTAGCAATAAAGGAAAAAAATGCTTTTTAAAAAGAAGTTTCATAAAGATATTACACAGCTCTAAAATGTTGGATTTGTCATCCAATGACAAACATTTGAATACATCGGAAAAAAGGGGCAACTTAACCATCAGGCTCAAAATCTGATGTGACACATATAATGGTCTCAATACATCACAATTTTAGGAATTTGCTTATTCTGCTTGTTATATTTTCCCTCTGGTGATAGATTACTGCTGGAAGAAACCTTCTAAGCTGAAGGTCATATTGTAATGACCAGAGGTTATCCTTCAGGGTTTTCTGGAAAACAGAATCCATGGCTGCACTAGTTATGGAATTTTATCCAAGGCCTGTAACAGCAGGCCAGTCCCAAAGGTCCCTCTACCAGCATCATGCCTGGCCTTCAGTACGATGCAGTTTTTTGTTTTTTTTTAAATCTGTCTTATTTTTATTCTAGATTTAATGGAATGCACAACTTCCACAGGTTGTTGATGATGGCTCCAACGGTGGTGGCTTTGAACCCTTTCTACATTAATAAATAATCATTGTAAATGACATTTCTTATAAGTTTTTTATTTTCAAACCCTGTTGTTTCTTTATGCATGTTTCACATTTTAAGACATGCACCATTTCCATTTATGATTTGACATGAAGCTGTCCTTCAAAGTAAGGAAAGCAGCAAATTGTTATTCTAAAATAATTAAAAACTATATTATTAAAATTGTACTGCACAAGGCCCACTCTTTAAAATGATTGATTAAAAAGAAACAAAACAAAGCAGATGTTTAAAAGATATGCGCCAAACGGAATTTCAATAAATCACAGAAATAAGTTTTATTAAGTAGGAGGTCACTAAAAACTCAGACACTGAACTTAGAGCTAAACACACATAAAAGGCCCTTGTTACCTAAATGGAAAACATTCATCTGTATCTTCCGTTTACAGAAGAGGAACCTACAAAAAAATACATTCTACATTTTTATGTCTGCCCGGTAGTTTTATGCTGCTTCAGTCATCTTTTATCTAACAGCGTGCAAATAAAAAACCTTGTCTTTTCTAATCACATAGTTATAGATGAAGCTGATGGGCACTATTCATAAGAGAAAAAAAAAGCTTTTTGAAGGTTTTTCTAGAAAAATATAATGGAACTCTGGGGAGATAATGATGGTTTCGGAGGATGTTGGTATTTTGATAAAGTAAGATGGAAACTTTAAGTTTTTTTTTGCCATCTACTAGCACTAATGGTTGCTTTCTTAATCATCAATAAAACAAACAACCAAACACAAGAAGATAAAAGAACTGAATCTTTTCTACATACAATGAAATAGCTAAAGTCATTAAATTATTCAAATCTGGGGATGGACATCTTTTTACTAACCCGTATCTCTACTTTGTCAGTTTTCAAAAACATAATAAAAAGGAAATATTTCAAAGATTGGGAAATGTAACTGGAAAGCACAATTTATTGACAATGTGTCACTATAGTTGCAGAGAAAATACATGCAAATCAACGCAGCTATAGGAAACATTAACAGTATTAATTAGAATTTTTTTCTTGACCTCAACAAGGCATTTGACACCAATAAAAATAAAATTTAAAAGCTGGAAATGTATGGAATTAATGTTTGGGAATCCAATTAAATTAGCTTAGAAGCTACATTAGACAAATGTAGCAGTTTGTAGAAATATGTAATCTCAAATCCAGACTGTTAGATGTAGCCTGTGGTGTTCCACAGGGTTCAGTATGACCCCAAAATCTTTACCTTGTGTATAAATTAACCTCACATAGTATCAAACTTTAAAAAATGGAGCCTAGGCGGAAATTCAACTGAAGAAACTCATTTGCTTTTCATACATCCACCTGCATCCCAGCCAATCAGCTTTGAACCAAACCTCCACGAAAGCCGACTGGCATCCAAAGTTCATCTTAAAAGGCCTCCGATATGCACCTGTCTGCTCCTGTGGGCGGGCGGCGGATGCGCTGTGTGACTTCATTCAGATGACACCGTTTCAACCCACCTCCAACATCATAGCTAAAGCTTCATCAGGGTTTCATTCCTGTTACTGCTACTCTTACTACTCTTACTGCCTTCCCTGTATCATCTTAACCGGTCCAGCACAAGTTAAGCCTGGCTCTGCCAGAGGTTTCTTCCCAACGGGGAGTTTTTCCTCTCCACTGTCGCTCCATGTTTGCTCATCATGGACAGGTTCTCTCAACCTGTGATATCCAACTGGACTTCCATCTTCCAGGTCCCTGAGTGAGGCTCTAGTATCAACTCACGCAATCCACTGGATCTCCCCATAAAGCTCAGCATACTGTCTCACTAACCAGCAGTCTACAGACTGACCAACTTCATCTATCTCCACTCCACCACCAGTTTCAGGCCTGAGGGGGAAACAGCCCTATTCTTTGCTCCTGTTCATGCATATCTATCAAAATTAAGCGCTATGTTTCCTCCCACGGTCTGAGCGCCAAAGACAAAGTAATTGTATCAATGAATTTTTTCCTAATTGTCTTTTCTCTTCGTGTGAGTTTTTCAGACTGAAATACATATTTGTAAATCCCCTTGCTTTACCTTATGTGACTCATTGTATGAAAATTGGGGCAACAGGTAGAAAAACATCAGCAAACAAAAACCCCTTTCTCATATTTTGTATTTAATTTTCTTGTCTTTAGTTCCTAGCACTTTGGGACAGACTTGATGTAATGTATTAAAAATATGTATAGTATTATAATTATTTAGCATTATCATTATCTTTATGTGAAGATTGATTTTTTCATTAATCCCTCCCACTTAACTGTTAAGAAACTTTACTTTTACAGCCACTCTGAAACTTCCAGTACACATGCAATCTGCACATTTTGATGCTTCAGAACCAATTTAGTTTGCATGTCTTCACAAATGTGAAGTAATCTTTGTAGAACACCAGCAAAATGCTGGTTTACTACAAATGTAAAAAATAAATACTTTTCCATGTGCAATTTAGTCCAATTTATCTGGAATCTTTGAAGATAGGGTCCAAAGTGTCAGGGTTGGTGGATGTTGTTTTAGACCCAAATTCAGATTAGAGGAGGCAGATATCATATTTGCAGTTCTAATGCTAAAGTAGATGGTACAAAAATATAAATCCAGAAATAAGAAGCTGGGAACTCAGAAACCAAAAACTAGAAAAGCTCAGGAGAAACATACATGACGAAATGAAGTAATGAAGAGGATCCAACAATGAGGAAATACACAGGAGGTGTATATATGGGGGACACGACAAAGAATAGGATAAACAGCTGATATGGAGCAGGTGGTGTTGGAAGTAACTAGAACACTGGCGTAACTTTCTGAAAGACTGGTGTAGACATGTCCCCACCAACTTTGGACATAGAGGGGACAGTCCCCACCAATAATTTCTGCTTTTTATTTTTCCTTTTCCTTTCCGCCGATATACGTTAGCCAACAGTAACTGGGGTTGGGTGCAGCTGTCTGTGTTGAGAGAGTCATTTTTTTTCTCTCTCCCGCCGCTCTCAAGTCCCACCTCTTGGTGAAATATCATCGGATTTGTTGCTTTGGGACATAATATTATCTGGGGTTGCATTTCACTGCTTACAGAGTCGCTACGAGTCGGAGGAGACACAGTATATGGCACGCGGTTTTCACATAAATTCGGTTTTATCTGACCAACTTGGGTAAGCCGTTTTAACATAAATTCGCAGCAGCACTCAGTGAATTTTAACTGGCAGCTATTCTGATATATGTTTAAGTAAAAGTTAGGAGACTGGTTGGTTAAAAAATCAGAGATGCCTCCAAAAAATCAGTTTGTTGCATACAGAGCTTTTTCAGCTGAAAAATGGCAACATATTGTACATTTGTACGTTAAAAAAAACACTGGGCTTCTCATAAGACCATTACTCAGAGTTATATATTAAAATTAATACATATCTGTTGTTTTATCATTGAACAGAGAATCAGAGTGCAGAGCTTCTAGAGATCTGGACAACTATTTTCTCTGGCATCATTATATTGGTAGACTGGTTCATAAATCTGTTTTTAAGCAGAGCAGAGACACAATTAGGGAGAGCTGCTGATTTAAAGGTGAAACAGATTTACTGGGATATGCAACATGCAATAAAATACAGTATATCTAAGTTTACAAGAAGAAATATGCAATGCTATAATAAAATTCATCATCTAATTTTGTCTTTTTTAGTTCAACAAGTCTCAGAA